>NW_021633642.1:0-21880 GCF_004799145.2 Neltuma alba
TCTACCATGTAACTCCTATCATCACTGACATTATCTTCCTCATTGTCAAATCCACCGTGAGATTCATGACGAGAGCTTTTTGTCGTTTGCCTTGGGGTTCTCAATCAAAAATAAATCCAAGCTATGCAGTATAGTGCAAACTCAGGTTGTTTCACTTTTGGGAGCCTTTATTAATTACCTAAGCTAGACTCAATACCATGCAATGCAATGAAATGGGGTTTTAGGTTTTTAAGATTGAAATGAATGGAGCCTAAACTAAATGCAATGAAAACAAACCTAAGATACTATATTTTTGGTGTTCTAAGAGAATAATGATGGAATGGAAATGAATGATAGGAAATCTCTTGAAAATGTTTTTGATGGCAATCATAGTTCACTTAAAATATTGGGAGTTTCACAAATCCATTAGGTTTCTTAATAAGAACCTCAATAACTCATTGAGTCCAAAGCTTACACTAATAAACTCATTAATGAAAACTTTGTTAAGCTTCCCTAATGTGTAATTTTAGAATGATCATGCATCATGCAATTGGCTCAATGTAACACACAATCAACTCAGTATCAAAACATAACCATGCAAGATAGGAGAGAATCATGAGAGTTACAAGAAGCATATATGCAACTACATATATTTAAGCACAAAATTCAACATCAATCAATCCAAATTACAAATGTTAATCATTAACCAATGATTACAATAACAATCCCAAGTTCTTAACTAACAATTTACAACTCCTAGACCTAGAAAGCCATAAATCATAGCTAAAAATTAAAAACTGAAACTAAACTCCCCTTTGAAGTCTGGAAACTCATGCCATACCACATTCTTCAAGAGTTGATAAACCCTAGCCCTCTATAGCTTCAAGAAAAACTCCAACCAAAGTGAATCTATCAACCATGGTAGCTGGGAGTGGAAGGAAATGAGATGAAATGAAGAAAAGGTGAAAGAAATGGATGAGGAAGAAGATGGAGTGGAGAGGCAAGAGGATGGGAGAATAGAGGTGTTGGAGATGATAGATTGGAGTGATAGCTCGAAAATAGGGTTTCTAAGGGCTTTTGGGGTCCATCTGGGTTGGATCATATGAGTAGAAAGTCCATTTTTGCGTTCTGGATCCGAATCTGACGTTACTGATACGAGAGGGTTTGCGGCGGCAAACTATTCCAGAGAGGAAATGTAGTCAGATTTTGAGAGTTTTCCGCGGCGAACTCAAAAGTTTGCCCCGGTGAACTATTCCAGAATAGCCACTGATGCACATTTTTAGACTTTTTGCCACAGCACAACATTTTCTTGGAAACTCTCGTGTTGTGTAATGCTTTGGTCTTCAATCTTGGCTCTAATTCTCAAGTGTCCTACAATAAAAATAAACAATTTGAAGCATCAATTGTCCTAGAAATCAATTGAATACAATTAATAACCAATTATGACAATTTTACTCTAAAAAAGACACTAACTCAAAGTAAGGACTCTTAATCAAAATTAAGCACAATTATCATTAAAAGGAGCCAAAACCTATGATAAAAACCCTTAAAATGATATGAAATAACATAGAACAATTGGGGTTCAATCAATTCACTTTCACTTTGCCTCTCATCCTCTTCCTCACCACAAATTCCCTCATTTTCCTCACATAAAACTACTTTCCCTTTATCTCTAACAGCTGCTTTAGCAATTGCATCACTTTCACTTTGTCTCTTATCCTCTTCCTCACCACAAATTCCCTCATTTTCCTCGCACACAACTGCTTTCCCTTTGTCTCTAACAGCTACTTCATCAATTGCATCACTTTCACTTTCATTTTCATTTCCTAGATCAACAATATCATCTATGTCCTCCAAACCATCTACTCCTTCTGCTATATCAATTACATCTTGTTCTCCAAGTCTCTCACTCTCTTCATTTTCAACTCCCATCTCCACATTATTCCCTGCACCATCATCATCTCCAAACCCTCCTATTGGTCTATCAAATATATCATACCCTGACCTTCGAATACTTTCAGCTAAACTACTGTGACCCTCACGCAACCTGGCTTTTGTAGCGGCCTAACTATTCATCGCCAAAACACAAATATCATGGTACCTCTTAAATAACTTAGCTGTCGTTGCATCCATATTTCCCTCTGTATTCACCTCTGTATTTACCTCTCTATTTGCCTCCGTATTTCTCTCCGTAGTCGCATCCATATTTCCTTCCATATTTACCTTCGTATCTCTGTCTCTGTTAGCTTCCCCGTTTGTCGCCATTTCCTTGTGCAATAAACAAATCAACAAATTAATCATGGGGACTGTAACACCTCATATTTAAATCAATTAACTTTTCTTGCGGAAGCATTTGGAATCACTTTTGAAGGCTACAATTGATGAAAAATCAAGTTTGAAAATTTTCATTTACGGGTTACTATTCATTGTCACCTTAAAATGTGACAAACTTCGAAAATTCATAACTAATTGTAGAAAAGTTGAAATTGAGTGATTCCAAGTTCTACAGAAAGCTCTTTGGATAAAATTTTGAGGAAAAATAGTTTCTGAACTGATTGCCTTGAAATTCAAGCTCAATTTCCTTTGAAAAAGTTACTGTTCATTTGGTCATTTTCGGATTTTACTGTATTTTTGCCTAACTTTGGAAAGGCATAACTTTCTACTCGGTTATCGGAATTGGGCAAACTACCCCTCATTTTAAAGAGAAACATCAGATCTCTTTGCTTGCCAAATATTATGACCTAACTCACTTGTTTCATAGGTCAAACTGGAGCTACAAACTCACTGCTCCAGGACTTACGTTTTATCCCTTAACATCTCTTTAATTCTTTTTATTTCTTTGGCACACATAACATGGTCTTACTCTTTCCCATTCATTCTCATACACTTTCATTCATGCCATAAATATTATAATTAAATACATGGCATCATTGGCATCCATAACATAGTTCACAAAATAGTAGAATTATACATTATTCAACAGTCTCATCCATTAACAAGAATAATTCTCTGCTTACTTCTCCTTGCTTCTCATGCCATTATTGCCCATCATTGATTGACCTAAATGGTTGGTTAAGGAGGGGTGAGATTCGGGGGAATCTCAGTAGCAAACACTACCCATAAGCATGCAAGACATAATGCACATGCATGACATGTTATAACATTAACACATGAATGCCATGGAAAGTAAGCTAAAGCATTTCATGCTTCCATAACATATTGCCAAGGCAAAACATAACATAAACTTGCAAACATTTCATCATAGCTTAGTCACATCATGGCAACACAATCACATCATGCAAGCATACATATCAAGCACACAGTATAGGTAAGTTCACTACCTTGTAACATGGCTTTCCCCTTGCTTTTCCTTTGATTCCCTTGTCTTTCTAACCATGTGGACATTCGGTCAACATCACCAAACATCCTCTTGGATGTTCCAAAGGTCCTAAACATAGTCACATTGATCATACAATCCATTAGGACCACTAGATTATATCAAGTTCAAGACTATCTCTCTTGAACCTCAACCCATTTCTTGTCAATTAGGATCACTTTAGATGGCCTTAGATTCAAGAATACCAAATCTGGAAATTTTGCTTCGCGAGTACTGTTCACGCAGAATTTTCAGACTTTTTGCTCAACTTTGAAAATTCATAATTAATTCTAGAAAAATCCAAATTGAGTGGTTCCAAGTCTCACTGAAAGCTCCTTAAGTTAACTTTACACGAAAATTAGTTTCAGGAACCAATTTTATCCCGAACAGCACCGGAATTGTATGAAACTCAAAACTCTTCCAAAAGTTCAATACTGTTTTCAGATTTCAAACCCTAACTTTGAAAAATCACCATAAATCGTACACATATCCAAATGAAATGTTCTACCCATGGATTTAAAGCTCACAGAGTTTACTTTAAGCATCCAAAATTTTACAATCAGATACTTACAGTAACTAATCTGAAATAGGCATAAAATTAGGTGCTATAACCATCACATACCTTGTTTTAGAGTTTGATCTGGCTTGGAACCACTTGGCCTTTCTTTCTCCCTCTTCTTTCTCTCTCTAGAAACCATTTTGCAAGAGCTTCTCCATGGATTCCTTATGCTTGGATGAAATGGTAGCGAGGGGAGGGGTATTTATAGAAAAGCAGACTGAATCTGGACCGTTGATCTTAAAAATACGTGGCTCGATCTGGACCGTCCATTTTCTCTTTTGATCTTACGGTGACAAGTGTCCTATGACATCATGCTTACCTCATCATGATGACATCATGCTTACATCATCAAGCCACATGTCTTTAATCCGACCGCACACGTATCTTGCATCTGACCGTACACGTGTCTTCCATCTAGTCGTACACGTAATATTTTCTTTTTCTCATCTAACCGTACACTTGTCACTTTCATGTCCTTTCATCATTTATGGCATTAAAATAGGGAGAAAATAAATGGGAATTCATGCAAAAATATTTTCTTAATTATTTCTCCACCTATCAAGCCAATCTTGCACCATATCAGATACTTTTCGAGTCTTGACTTACCCTGTATCACCAGGACAATTTCTTCTTAAAATTCTGACCAATAAAAGGTACACATATATGGCGCCATCTTAGAGGAGCATAGATGAAAATAATTAGCTTTGCTGACAGGCTACTTAACCTTACTGAGTCATGCAGTAGAGATTTCACTATAACGGGTAGACAAAGGACTGTCTAAAATATTCCCATACTGCGTTCTGATTTTTATGTTGTCCATAAATATCTTCTGCTGACTCAGCATGATGACTCGTAGTTGTCATGATTATGCTTGGTGACTCAGCATGATGACTCGTAGGTGTCATCATTACGCTTGGCGACTCAACATGCTGACTCAGCATCGTCATGATGGCTCTTAGATATTTTCTTTGGTTTTGTCTCCTATTTAGGGGACAAAATTATTTAATATTTGACTGGAGCATTTTATTCAATCCAGAGCTCCAAAAATTCATCCAAAAATATCTTAAAATTCCTCATATTCTAGAGAAAATCTGTGAATTTTCTCAAGTCATAACTCAACCTGTAGCCCCACTTAAAAATCATTCTTTAAAAAGCCCTTGTTCAGCACAACTGGCTTTTAAGTATTCTTAAGGCCATTTTGCTGGTCCTCTGGGGATGAGACTAATTTTATAATTTTCTACAGTCTCTTAGATCATACATCCCTATTTTACCATAATTTTCTGAGGTTTCCTTATGACTCAAACAATTGAATCTACCTCTACATCTCAAATTGAGCCATAAACTTATAAATTCCTTTTAAGTTACCTCAGGGGTATTTTCATCATCTCTCTTCACAAAAGAGCCTTAGAATATTATTTCCCATTTTTTGGGATTTTCTTAGAATTTTCTAAGTACTTTCTATTTTTACCCCTGATGCCGTAACTTTCTAAATTTACGGTTTTATCCCTGCTTAGGCTCAACCTCATAAAACCATCTCTTTGAGGCTTCTAACTTAACCTTTGGTCTGTATCTAGCCTCTTTTCTCTTTCTGGGCCTTTGAGACTTTATTGGAGCCTCTAACTTTGATTACACTTTAGCCCCTTAAAACTTTCACTTTGCAGTTTAGTCCCTGAAACTGCTTTAACTTCCTTTCTCATCTTTAAGACCTCTACTAAAAGGGGTCTGGTAGCCTATCTCATTCAGGCTATTTCTGATACATCTAGGCCTAAAAATCAGGATGTTACAGGGACCACGACATTTCACTCTTTTCAGTCGAAAACAACCCGAATCCATACCTACCAGTCAATATTCTGTGCCCTTATTCCTCCTCTTCTGTAGCTCAGAAAGATTGTCTCCTCACGTGCGACTACTTTACCCCTCGTAGATTCCTCTCCCTCTCTCAATTTCAGTTTCAGTTTCCACCTCCTTCGATTTCAGCTTTAGTTTCTACCTCCTTCGATTTCAGCTTCAGTTTCCACCTCCTTCGATTTCAGCTTCAGTTTCCACCTCCTTCGATTTCTTTCTTCCCCACACACAACTCTGAGCTTCCCTTCAACTTCTATCCGTCTCCCCTAATCAATTTCTCTTGATTCAATTTTTCATAATTTCCCTTCCGCCTTTACATTTTCCCTTCCGCCTTTACATTTCCCTCTTCCTATTTTCGCTTCAGATTTTTCAGGTTTTCCCATGCCACTAATGCCAGCTCATTCTTGCACTTCACCACATCACCAATGTAGGACTCCACACTTAGCTTCTTTGTAGTCAAACCATTTGTCCACTTCTTGCTATAGTCAGACTGTTTTCTCTCTCCATTTTTTCTCAGGTCAACGTTACTCTGGGTTAACAGAACTGGTTGGTTTGCACCCTTGTAACAACTTTGTGCATATTTTTACACCAAAAAATACATTATGGTGCCTAGCGCCCCTTCATGTAAAGTTTATTGTTAAATATGCACCTTTACCCAAGAAGTAAGTATGGTCCTAATATAATGGATCAGACTTTCCAGTAGATTAAAGGTATTTAGCAAAGACTGTTAACAGCTCAAAGTAGACAAAAGAGCTACTCAGACATTAAAGGAGACTGATTGAGCTCAAGATATTATTATCTTTTCAACTCATTATCCATGATTTTGTGATACTTTCTGGCTCTTTTTGATGATAATTGTGCTTAATTTAGATTTAGAGTCCTTACTTTAAGATAGTGTCATTTTGAGGATTAAATTGTCATAATTGGTTGTTAATTGGATTCAATTGATTTCTAGGACAATTGATACTTCAATTTGTTGCTTTTTTATTGTAGGACACTAAAGATTGGGGCCAGAATTGGAGAACTCAAGGCAAAAGAAGCAGGAAAGGACCCTCTGCCTAAGTTCGCCGCGGCGAAACTCATCTGTTGAAGCAAGGCTCTCTGCCATGTTTCGCCGCTGTGAACCTCTCGAATCAGCAAATCTCATACCCGACCATTTCGAGAAATTTTGACCTGCCCAACCCTAAGAACCGACCCATGCACGCAAGTTTCGGGTTAGAAACCCTATTTTGGGTATGATGAGATCAGACTATCACTATTCAGCCTCCGCCTACGTCTCTTTCATCTTCTTCTCTCATCTCCACCTCAGAAACCCTAATCCCATTTCCATTTCTTCCATCTGCTACTGCCATGGCTGAAGAACAATACCTAGTTGGAGTTGATTCAAGAGTTATGACGAGCTAAGCTTCTCAACTCTTGAATATGGTGGAAGAAGCATGAGTTCAAGGAGCTTCAAAGGGGAGTTAGCTTCATCCATAAGTTCTAGTTCTTTATTTATGAACTTCTAGGTCTTATGATTTGTAAATTTGGGCTGAACTATTTTGATTATGGTTGTAATCAATTCTGGATGATTATCTTGTGTATTGGATTAGTTAGTGTTGAATTTGAGCTTCAATACATGTGGTTACATGTATGTTTGTATGCAACTCTTTTGATACTCTCCTTCTTGCATGATATTGTTTGATTGTTGAGTTAATCTAGGCTTGCATTAAACCAAGTGCATTAATTAATCTTAATACACATACTAAGTGAGCTTAATAGGATCTTATGAGATGGGTGCCATTGATTCAGATCCTAGACTTAAAGAGTTCTTTAAGGTTTTCCATTTAGAAAACTTGGTGATTTTTACTCCCAAAATTATTTTAAACTATGATTGCTTCAAAGCCATGTTCAAGAGATTACATATCATTAATTTCCACTACATTACTACTATCTTAGAAAAATCCAAAAACATAGTAAATTAGATTTGAATTAATTGCATTTAGTTTTGGCATTTCATTAATTGCTAAAAACCCAAAAACCCCCTTTTTCATTACTCTGCATAGCATTAGTCTAACCTAGATATCTAACTACGGCTCCCAAAAGAGAACGACCCGAGTTAGCATTACTGCATAGCTTGGATAAATTTTTGAGCGAGAACTTCTAAGCGAACAATAACTAAGGCTCTCTTTCAAGTGGCGTCGTTGCCGGGGAGCCAAGAAATTGGTTCTCTAGGTTAGCTTGTGCTATTTGATTGACTTTTGAGGTTTTGATCTTTTTGGGTGGCATTTAGGTAGTTTAGTTGCATATTTCTTCATAGTATAGGTTTTCATCTTGCATAGCATCAAAATTTTTGGAAATAGAAACAAATATACTGATTTTCTTGATTTTCAGCATCTCTCACGTTGCATCAGTGGAGTCCAGTATCTGATAAGCATTCTGTCAACTTTCACCGCTACCAACCCCTGTTTTCGCTGCTGCCAATTGTTCGAATTACTGAGGAAATCCTTTCGGGACACTTTCGCCGCGGCCAACTCTTTGAAAAAAAACCGAAGGATTTCTCTCGGGATACTTTCGCCGCGGCCAACCCCTGTTTTCACCGCGGCCAACTCTCTGCAATCAGATACCTGGTCACCTCTGCCAACTTTCACCGCAGCCAACATATATTTTCGCCGCAGCGAACCATTCTGAAAATAATTTTAAAACTCACACTTTGCTTTTATCTGTGCATACATACTCATACCCACCCATACATACTCATACTCATCATTACACTTTCATACTCACCCATACACTTGCATTCATCACATTGCATACTTTTATTTGACTTTATGTGCTGCAAGTCAATTTTGTTACTTTTTCTCGTGTGATACTTATTTTGCATGCCATGAAAAACCAAGCTTGTGCCCTATAACTCAGAGATTGAGAGAAGACTCACAGAGATAAGAAAAGAGAAAAGAGTTGGAGGGACAAGTGAGTTGGTGATTGAGCAAGAGAATATTTCTGTGGAATCTAGCCTATCTAGTAGTGAGAGTGAACCTTCTGACCAAGAGATAATGGCTGAATTACCACAAAACCAACCTCATCCTAACCCCAATGCCAACCAAGTAAGGAATGGAGGCAATGGAGGAAATGGTGAACAAGAGAGAGTGGGAGAAAATAATGGGAACCCTAGAAGAAGAACAATTAGGGAAGCCACCACATCTGATGTTAACTTTGACCCATTTACTGCTGCATGTCCAAACTTTGAAGTTAACTTTAAAATTAAAGGTTTATTGATTAACTCTCTCCCAAAATTCCATGGCTTGACAGGGGAAGACCCTTATCTGCATTTACAATCCCTTTCTATGGTCTGTCAAAGCATGAAGCCAGTAGGAGCATCCTTGGATCAAGTGTTATGGAAAGTTTTTCATTTGTCATTGGAAGGCAAAGCTCGCGAATGGTATATGAGCCTTCCGAGGCATGTGGCTGACGCATACCACAGCTAGGGGAACCTAAGGAAAGCTTTCTTGGAGAAATACTTTTCGGCTTCTCGGACTTCTTCCATGAGAAAGGAGATCTATTCAGCTAAACAAGACTACGATGAGTCTCTGTACGACTACTGGAATAGATTTCAAGACTTGCTCTCAAGATGCCCACACCATCAAATTCCTGATGAACAGCTGGTCCAATATTTTTATGATGGATTGAAAAACCAAGAGAAGGGTATGTTAGATGCTGCACCGGGAGGATCTTTAATAGACTCCACTGCTGAGGAGGCTTGGGATTTGATAAAGAAGATGGCCCTGAATCATCAACAGTTCAGTGCAAGAGATACTAGGGCGGTTAATGAATTGGGTACCTCTTCAGTACACAGTAGGAGAATGGACGCTTTGGAATTAAAAGTCGATTCTTTGGGAAGCCAAGTGACATCTTAATTGTCTCTGATCACTGCTGAATTGAAGAATATGAGTGTGCATCGCCCATCCACTCCTATGGACATTACAACACCTAGTTGTGAAACATGTGGATCAGTCATGCATATTTCTAGTGTTTGTCCGGGGCGTTATGAGGAAGTGTCTGCAGTCTTCCAAGGCCGCTCAAATCAAAAGTGGGACCCCTACTCCAACACTTACAATGAAGAATGGAAATCAAACCCTCAATTGAGCTGCAGGAATGATGAGAGTAGACCTCCAAATAGATTTCAGAAGAGTGGAGGAGCTGCTCCATCTTCAAACTGTTGGAATGGCTGAACACCCAAGAGGGGGGGTGAATTGGGTGTTGATTAAAATTAAAAAACTTTTCGCAATGTAATGAAATTCGTAAGAAATTTTGAGTATAAAAAATAATGAATTGAGATAAGCATAATCACAGTAGTAAAATAGTTTAGCTGGAAATATAAAGAGGTAAGGGAAGAGAATATGCAAACAGTGATTTATCCTGGTTCGGTCCTCACTGACCTACGTCCAGTCCCCAGGCTCCCCCTGAGATTTTCAATCGACTATCTCCCTCAAGTTTAACACGGATACTTGAGAACCGCTACAACCACAAGTTTGATCCGGGCACTTGTGTCACCACTTACAATCGTTCGACTAACCAGTCTAATTCAACAACAACCTCTCACTGAGGTAATACTCCCCCTTACACACCGTAAGGATACAATCTAGCAATGATAAAGAAGATTGAATATTTCTTCTCTCAAAGAAGTGATAGATGAAACTTAAGCACGTTTGGGAAACTCTCCTCTCTATCTTACAAATACATATGATTTAGTCTATAGAGCATAGAGACAGGGAGTTTTCTTTCAGAGCTCTAAATGAGAATATCTTGATTCGGCATTTTAGCATTTGATGTTGTAAGCTCAGACTCTTCTCTTTTTTTTGTTTTGAATGCTCTTCTATTTATAGATGATGTTGGGTACTTGACCGTTGAGCATTTTCTTCCTGTTTGGCTTGAAGAATATGACCGTTGAAACTAGCCGTTGGAAGCTTCTGATGAACGTCGATTCTTCACATCATAAATTCGTTGTGGCTCTTTATCTGAAATAATCTTCCTCAGATCAAGTGATAAGTATCTGATAATCTTAGAAACTATAAGTTGGAAAACATGGAATCAATCATCAGATATTTAGATATTCAGAACGTAAGATGAACTTACTTGATCGATGTCTTGATCGATAAAGCTTTGATCGATTATATTATCGATTAATTACATGAAGAAAAGATATAGCAGATAGATGCAATTATCGAATAGATTATGGTTCATATGATGATCGAACAAATGATCGATAAATGATGAAGCATGAATACAGTGACCCAAAAATGATTTATGCAAGAATAAACCTTTTCAAGTTATGTTTGCCTTCGTATCCCTTTAATAGAGAGTTATGTGTAAAAAGAAGGCTGAGAAAGCTTTGAAGATAAAAGATAAAGGATTTCGAAATCATCGTGAAATGCTGTTATGAAATGAGTTTGTACAATGATCGAACAAGTGATCAAATACTTGTTGATCAAACAGATTATCGATAATCCAAGTGTTACAGAAATGAAACTTCAGTCATTGATGATCGAACAAATTATCGATAATTGGATGATGGATAAGTTATCGATAAACAATGAGTAAGAATATATTCAGCGAAAAATACAGACTATATGGATTAATCGAACAGGTGATCGATAAAGGTTGATCGATAATATTATCGATAAAAAGATCTATTCTTGTAAAACCAAAAAGCTGATTTATCGATCACGTTATGTGAAAACAAGGTAAACATGAAGTGCAGTGATCGATCATATTATCGATAATAAGATTATCGATCCAGTGATCGAAGAATCATGGTTTAAACGCGATGTGCTAATTATCGATCATGTGATCGATCAGGTGATCGATAAGCTACTAAAATAATTATCTGCATGCAGAGCTATGAAGCAATGTTCGATCATATTATCGATAAATGACTGATCGATAAGGTGATCGATAGATGGAGACTAAAGCAAGACATAGAATGAGTAGACCGCATTACCATTTATCTGTCTTCTCATCGATAATCTATTTATCGATCATGTTATCGATAAATGCCTATTTATCCATAACGTTAACCTTGTTTATCGATCAAGTGATCGATGAATACATTTATCCATAACATTATCCAAAAACCATTTATCCAACAGGTTATTGATAAAATCTTAATAATGCATGTGAAGATAAAAGAGAAGAATCGAAGAGATAGTACCAGGAACTCGATAAAGTGATCGAATACGTAGTTGCTTGATCAAGCTCGAGTAACATATGATAATGGCTTTTCATTTCTTCATCTCTTCTAGAGCTTTTACTCAATAACATGTTTGAGTAGCATGTTGCTTGAGAACTTAACCGTTCAGTGTAGAACTTCTAGTCTTTGCCTCAATAAATTCGAAGTCTGATTCCAGCAAAACGAAGGTCAACTTTGGGTGATCATAAATCTTCCAATTCAACTCCAATTTTTGCAAATGACCTATCTCCAGAAAGCTCTTTGAGTCTACTTTCTAATGCAACAAGAATTACCCCCAAAATTCGTTGTGGTTGCCAAAGTTATATTCATCACAGTGACTGAAGGTCGGAATCAAGGCGTTAATCCTTACTGCAATGTTTCGAGCAACATATCTCCCTCATATGAAACTCTTTGAAGGTGAATTTGGTGTCCATGAACCGTGTTCTGAGTCTAGTTTCATAGGAATCAAGTTTCACCTCAAACGGATTTGTGATTTGAGAGATATTGAAGAAATACCGAACCTATGTTAGAGCTGAACGAAGAACAGAGCATAACAGAGGATGTATTTTATCGATAACTTGATCGATAAATGGATGATCGATCAAGTGATCGATAATTGCCCATAAAATCACCTCTGATGCTTATTTTCCATGTTTATAAGAAGGGTGACTCAATATATGATGGTATAACTTCCCGTTTGTATATTTTAGCTTCCGACTGAGCCATTCAAACTTCTGATTGAGTATAGCAACATTTAACATCAAATCTATGAACTTGAATCTTGATATTTTCATTTGATCTTGCAAGTTCTTCTTTTCTCAATCTCTCTTCTTCTTCTTCCTCTTGATCATTCTCCATAACTCAAAGTGCAACATAATAATCCTTTCTTTTCTTGAGGAAACTATGATAGTAAGTCAAAATATGAGATAAATAATTTATGTAAACTTTTTGCTCTATTATTTGACATCATCAAAACTAATCATATCTAACACAAACCAGTTCCAAAACCAATCTCAAGCCTTGGCGGTCCCACCTAAGGATGACACAAATCAACTCCTACAGAATATGATGGCTTTAATGAAAGAAGAAAGGGTTGCCAACGCTACTCAGTTCAACTCCTTAGCCTCACTAATTCAACAAGACTAATCCAAGAATGATGCTAGATTTAGTGCTTTGGAAAAGAGAATGGATCAATGGGAGACTAAATCTGAGAACATTAACTCTTATGTAACTCAGTTGTCTAACAACATGAGTGAACAACAAGCCAGGAACAGTGGCATAATCCCCTCCAACACGGTTATCAATCCTAAGGGCTTGAATGCTATCACCCTTAGGAGTGGGAAGCAAGTGAAATTCAGAGAAGAGGAGGATGAAGTAATAGAAGAAGAAATTTTGTGTGATGAGCAGCCACAAGAATCTTCAAAAGTGAAGCAATCTGAAAGCTCAAGGAGAAGAGGTTGAAGCTGAAAGAAGCCTCAAACAACATGATGGCAAGGGGACAAATATGGAATCTGAGCCAAGCAATCATGGAGCCTCAAGCAAGGAAGGTAAGGAGGTAAACATCAATGAACTACCTTTTCCTAATGCTTATTTGAAAAATGTGAAAATGGTTAAGGAGAGGCAAGATCATGAGTTGCTTGAGACATTTAGGAAAGTAGAAGTAAATATACCCTTGCTTGACCTAATTAAAAGATTCCTAAGTATGCTAAGGTCTTAAAAGATTTACGTACTCAAAAGAGGAGATTTAAACCTAATGAAAGAGTCCAATTACCCTCTAATGTGTCTGCTTTGTTTAAACCCCAAATTCCTGTAAAGTGTCAAGACCCTGGACTTTCACTATCCCTTGCACTATAGAAGGTTACTATAGGGGGATCCTTATTAGATCTAGGTGCAGCCATTAATGTCATGCCTAAGTCCGTATACACCTCTCTAGGAGTCAAGACTCTTAAGTCTACCACTGTTGTGCTCCAACTAGCTGATAGGATATTAGGTATCCTAAGGGCATTATTGAAGATATTTTAGTCCAAGTTAAGGGATTGGTGTTTCCTGCTGATTTTTATGTGCTTGACATGTCTTCTGAACGTGTGAATGATGCTACACTCATCTTGGTCGACCTTTCTTAAGGACTGCTAATACCATGATTAGCATGAAAGAAGGCACCATCACTATGGAGGTGGGTGATAATAAAGTTTCTTTTAACATGTATGAAGCAATGAAATATCCTTATGAGGACTATTCACTTTTGGGGGTTAACATGATAGACATTGCTGTTGAATTGAAAAACGACTCTTTCTATTCTGATATTTATACTGATGAATCTAATGATGAGGATGAATCCATTTCTTCTTTTTCATCTCTTTATTCTACACCTTCTTCTTGCTCATGTGGTGGACAAGTTACTGCCTCGATTGCACTGTGTTTAACTGTATGCTTTCCATTCCACATGCATTTTCTATTTCCTCCCTTGACTCCAAAGTAGACTTTGATTCCTTTGTTATCAATGATAATTCCCTTGGGGAAAGGTTTTCTGTTGATATTTCAGATCTGGAGGAAGAAGTTATGGAGAAGTATCTCTCCAAGGCGGTTGCTGTAGATCAACTAGAAGTTGGTTCACGCTTGGAGAGGAAGCTATCTGCAAGGTTGAGGAACTCTCACTGGTTGAAGAAAAGGGGAGTAATCTTTTCTCTCTTGAACTTCATAATTTGATTCCCTCTATTGTGCAACCACCCACTCTTGAGTTGAAACCCCTACCCCCTACTGTGAAATATGCTTTTCTAGAGTCTGATGAGCGATTACCAGTCATTATAGCTAACTCCCTGTCTAAGGTTGAGGAAGAAAGACTCCTTACTGTTTTGAGAGAGCATAAGAGGGCTATTGGGTGGACTTTAGCGGACATTCCTGGAATTAGTCCAGCCATTTGCATACATAGAATCCTGCTTAGTGAAGTTCAAAATCAGTGAGACAACCCCAGAGAAGACTAAACCCCCTGATTCTTGATGTGGTTAAGAAGAAAATTACCAAACTTCTAAGTGCTGGGATTATCTATCCCATTTCTGATAGTGAGTGGGTTAGTCCAATACATGTAGTGCCTAAAAAGAGTGGGGTTACTGTTGTTAGAAATGATAGGGATGAGCTTATTCCTACAAGAGTGCAGAATTCCTGGCGTGTGTGCATAGATTATAGAAAACTCAATGATGCCACACAGAAAGATCATTTCCCTCTTCCTTTCATAGACCAGATGCTTGAGAGGCTTGCAGGTAAATCTCATTACTGTTTCCTAGATGGTTTCTCTGGGTACTTTCAAGTACCTATTGCACCAAGTACCTATTGCACCAGAGGACCAAGATAAAACACTTTCACATGCCCTTTTGTACCTACCTTCGCATCATCGGAGGTGCCTGTTGTGGTTATGTAATGCTCCAGGGACTTTCCAACGTTGTATGTGATGGCATATTCTGTGAATTCTTAGAGGAATGTATGAAGTCTTTATGGATGATTTCACTGTTTATGGTGGGTCTTTTGATGATTGTCTTGCTAGTCTTGAAAAAGTTTTAAAAAGATGCATTGAAAAGAATCTGATCTTAAATTTTCGAAAAATTGTCATTTTATGGTCAATGACGGGATAGTTCTTGGCAGGACATTTGATTCTAAAAGGGAATTGAAGTTGATAAAGCTAGATTGAGGTTTATCTTCTTTGCCTTATCCTGCTTGTGTTAAAGATATTAGATCATTTTTGGTCATGCGGGATTCTATAGGCGGTTTATAAAAGACTTTAGTAAGATTGCTTTACCTCTCTCAAAGCTTTTACAAAAAGATGTGAAATTTGATTTCGATGATTCTTGTAGAGTTTGCTTTTGATGATTTGAAATCTAACTCATTTCTCCTCCTATTCTTGTTGTACCCAACTGGACCATGCCCTTGAAATTTCATGTTGACGCTTCTAATTTTGGCTGTAGGAGCTATGTTAGGCCAGAGGGAGGAGAAGCTCTCAAGAGTCATTGCCTATGCTTCGAAAACACTGGATGCAGCTCAAGTCAACTATTCAACAACAGAAAAGAGCTATTTGCAGTTGTTTTCCCGCTTTTAAGAAGTTTAGACCTTACTTGTTAATTTCTCATGTGACTGTTTTCACTGATCATGCAACTGTTCGCTATCTTCTCAAGAAACACAATCGAAGCCAAGATTGATTAGGTGGACATTACTTCTTCAGGAATTTGACATTGAAATCAAGGATAGAGCAGGGGCTGAGAACCATGTAGCTGATCACTTAAGTAGGCTACCGGATGATACATGGGAGTAGACTCTTCTGAACTCACCTGTGATTCCTTTCCTGATTCAGTATTATGTGCCTTAGCTGTTAAAGAACCTTGGTATGCGCATAGTTGTTTATTATCTTATAACTGGACTCACCCCTCTTTTCTGTCTAAATTCCAGGCACAAAAACTTCGAAGTTAATCAAGACACTACATCTGGGATGCCCCTCACTTATGGCGGATATGTAGTGACCAAGTTATGAAAGTGTGTGCCTAGTGAAGAGTTTGAGTCTATCATTGCAAGCTTGCCATTCATGGTTTGTGGTGGTCATTTCAGTGCAAGGAGAACATCTAGAAAAATTCTAGATTTTGGTTTTTATTGGCCAACCCTTTTTAAAGATTCTTATGATTTTTGTTGGTCCTGTGACAAATGTCAACGTTTTGGAGGGTTAGGTAAAAAACATGAAATGCCTCAACAACCTTTACTGTTTTGGTGAAATTTTTTGATGTTTGGGGAATTGATTTCATGGGTCCCTTTTCCTTTGTCCTTTGGTTTTATATACATTCTTCTAGAGCTGTCGATTATGTTTTCCAAATGGACAGAGGCTGTACCTACTAGAAAGATGATGCCCAAGCGTTTCTAAGTTTCTTAAGTCCAACATTTTCTGTAGGTTTGGGATTCCAAGGGCTATGGTGAGTGATAGAGGTACCCATTTTTGTAATAAGGTGGTAGATAACTTGTTTTCTAAATTTGGTGTCACCCACAAAGTCTCCACTGCATATCACCCCCAAACCAATGGCCAAGCTGAAGTGTCCAATCGAGAAGTGAAACAAGTCCTGGAGAAGATAGTCAAACCATCCAAGAAAGATTGGAGCCTAAGATTAGAGGAAGCATTGTGGGCCTACAGAACTGCCTATAAGTCGCCAATTGGAATGTCTCCTTATCGCTTAGTCTTTGGCAAAGCATGCCATCTACCAGTAGAGTTGGAGCATAAGGCATATTGGGCAGTCAAACAATGCAACATGGATTTGCAATCTTCTGGGAAGAGAGGAAGTTGCAGCTGCAAGAGCTAGAGGAGCTAGATTGGAGGCTTATGAGAGCTCTAGACTTTACAAGGAGAAGACAAAATTGGTGCATGATAAGGGTCTCCTACGGAAGAACTTCAAGGTGGGAGACAAGGTACTGATGTTTAAGGCCAGATTCACATTTAAGCAAGGAAAGTTCAATACCCGTTGGGATGGGCCTTACACAGTCACAAAGGTGCATAATTTTGGAATGGTGGAGCTTTTCAATGAGGAAACTGGAGCAAACTTTAAAGTTAATGGCCATCAGTTGAAGCTCTACCATGAGAACCAAAAACCCCCTTAGCTCCCTGGTAGTTTCTTTCCTTCACTCATTTACATGCTTTTGCTTAATTATTAATCCTGTTATGTTTCGTGCATTGTATGTTGAATGAGTGTGGGGGAGAAACCCTTTTCAGTAGGAAAGTAGCGTAGTTATAGTTAAATTCAATAAACCCCTGGAAGTTTTGATCTCTATCCTATCTTATTTTGTGCTTGATTGGTGCTTGTAATGAATTATCTGATTTAATTTGATTTGAGAAGTTCTTATGTGGTAAACTGCTTAATCATGGATTTCTTAAGCACCTTATGATCTCTTGATGCACTTTAAAGTTTTTGAAGTATCCAGCCTCATCTGTTGTTTGGTGTTGTGTTTCTCTGATGTTTAAGTGTTTTATGTTTCGTTCTGTGCTTTCTGTGACATTTTGCTGCGGCCAACTTATGTTTCGCCGCGGCGAAGTGGTTCGTTTTCTTGGTTGTTTCTTTCGGTGATGTTTCGCCGCGGCGAAAGTCACCAGTCTGCGTATGTTGCTCTCGGGAATGTTTTCGCCGCGGCGAAACGTTCTTCTTTCCTTGCTTTTCTTCTCGGGCATAGTTCGCCGTAGTGAACATATACTTCGCCGCGGCGAACGTGCCGTTTCTGCGGTGAGCCGTTTGATTTTTGCTGATTTTTTGAGTGGTTTTCCCATTTTGCCCCCTTTCTATCTAACCCATGCTTCTCTCCTGAGCCCCTTTTGGTCTCTTCGTACCCCCACTCTATTAAACCCCCTTCAACCTATCCATTCTCTCAAAATCTCCTCAAAACCGTCGGCCCCCTCTTGATTCAGCTCTTCATTTTCTCCCTCTCTTCCTTCGAACCGTCGCTCACTTCTTCTTTAGCACCCATCGGCGCTGCTCCTCCCTTATCTCCCTCAACCCGTCACCTTTCCTATCTCTTCTCCTCTCCCTATTTTCAGTTCGGTCTCTCTCTCTCTTCCTCCGTTTTCTCACCGTGTGCACTGGTTTTCCTCTCCCCCTTGGTATGTTTTTTCTTTTCCCTTGTTCTTTCTTTTAGTTTAGTGTTGTTTAGTGGTTTATTTTTTATTTGTTCTGGTATTGTGCTGTTGGGTGGGTTATTTTGTGGTTAGTTTGTAGTTACGTAGCTTGTAGGTTATCTAATGATTCATAGTACATGTGTTTTTTATTTAATCTCTTTGCTTAATTTTGAAAATTTTTGGTCCTCTGAAAACCTATGAATCATTAACTAACCATTTGCTACTGTTTAGTTGTAATTTTTGGTTATTTCTGGGTAGTATAGGTTGTGTTGTTGTGTTGTGTTTTGTGTTTAGTGTTCTTATTGTTTGTTGCTTTAGGAAAATGCCTCGCACCAAAAACCTGAACCCTTACCCGTGTCTGATTCTGACTCTGACTCTGAGGGACCCGTATCTTATGATGACATCTATAAGTTAGTGGACAAGCGCCCCCTCCTTAGGGAGAGACCCTTTCCCCTTGAACCATCAGACCATCCTTTGTCCAAAGACTCCAGGAATCCCAAATGCTTGAATTGATTCGACCACGAGCAATGGGTAATGATGTCTTCGTCCGCCATTTTTACACCTACGCCCGCCTTCATGGCATGCTATCCATTCCCTTCCGTGACCAGCTTGTGAATTATTCTTTCACTGTTTATAACATAGCCAACCACTACCGGCTTCCTGAAGTCCGTCATTCCCAGTACTCACATTATCGCGATAATTATTCTTATGATGAAATTGTCCAGACCCTATGCCGGGATGGTGCCACTTGGCATCGTCCCCGCACTGCTGAGCTGTACTTGAAACGTTCTGATTTTCGGCCTGAGGCGAGGCCGTGGCTACACCTAGTCTGCAATAACATCTTGCCCACTTTCCATCTCCAGAACCTCCCCAAACGCCAAGCCCTTATTGTTTTTTCTCCTCATGACCTGGAAAATCTTTCAATGTAGCTGAAATTATCCAATCCGCCCTCCACGATTCCATCAATACCAAAAAAGTCACCAATAGCATCATCTTTCCTGTAACATCCAAAGTTTTAGGCCTAGAAGTACCAGTAATAGCCTGAATTAGATAGGCTATCAGACCCTGTGAGCAGAAGTCCCAAAGACGAGAAAGGAAGTTAAAGCAGTTTCAGGGACTATACTGCAAAGTAAAAGTTTTCAGGGGCTCGGGTATAATTAAGGTTAGAGACTCCAGTAAAGTCTCGAAGGCCCAAAAAGAGAAAAGAGACTAGATACAGGCCAAAGGTTAAGCTAGAAGCCTCAAAGAGAAGATCATATGAAGCTAAGTCCAAGAAGGGACTAAACTGTAAATTCAGAAAGTTATGACTAACAGGGGTAAAATGGAAGAGTACGCAGAGAACTCCAAGAAATCCTAGAAAATTAGAAATAATATTCTAAGACTCTTCTATGAAGAGGAAAGATGAAAATACCCCTGAGGCAACTTAAATGGAATTTATGAGGTTGTGACCGGTAAAAAGTATACCGTTTGAGGTAATTATTTAAAATAGCAAGAGACCTCAAAAATGTATACAAAAATGAGGTTAAATGGTTGAAAGGTTGTACTAATTTATAAAATTAGTCCCGCAACCAAAAGGCCAGTGGAGTGGCTTTAATAAATTAAAGAGCCGGTTTTGCCGATAAAAGGGCATTTTGGTAAATGATTTTTATGCAAGGTTTAAGGAAGTGTTATAGCCTAAGAAAATTCATAGATATTCTCTAGAATTAAAGGGAATTTATAAATCAGACAGAACAATTTTCTGAGCTCCGAAAGGCCATAAAGAAAGCCGGAGAAACGTGGGCCAAGTAAATTCGGAGGAAGCTTCTGAAACAAGTTTGATCCAACGGCTAGGATCTAATCTCCCATCTCCTCCACCACTTTCATGACACTTGGCATCTTCTAGAAAGTTGAGGTAAGCATGATGTAATAAGATGATGCAATGATGATGCAAAAGTCCACTTGAACTTCTAAATTTGCCCTTACCCTTTCTATTAGCCACCAAGGGCATTTTGGTCCATTCAAGCCAAATTTTTTGGCTATAAATAGTGCCTCTTCCCCTTCATATTTTCAGCCAACATGAGTTTAAGAGGGAAAACTCTGCCAAAATTTAGAGAGAAAAACGTAGGGGTAAAGGCTAAGAAGAAGGAACAAAGTTCAAGCTTCAAGATCAAGGTATGTGGTGGCTGTAGCATCTGATTTGATACCTATTTCGAATGAGTTACTGTACGTATCTGATTCTGAAATTTTTCATGCTTAAAGTACACTCTGTGAGATTTAAATCCATGGGTAGAACACTTCATTTGGATATGTGTACGATTTATGGTGATTTTTCAAAGTTAAGGTTTGAAATCTGGAAACAGTGTTGAACTTTTAGGAGAGTGTCGATTTCCGTACAATTCCGGTGCTGTTCAGCGTAGAATTGGTTCCTGAAACTATTTTTCCTTTAAATTTAACTTAAGTATCTTTCAGTGAGACTTGGAAGCACTCAATTGGATTTTTCTATATTTAATTATGAATTTTCAAAGTTGAGCAAAAATTCTGGAGATTCTGCGTGAACAGTACCCGCGAACCAAAATTTCCAGATTTTGATCTTCTTGAATCTAAGGCCATCTAAAGTGATCCTAATTGATAAGAAATGGATCATAAGAATGGGAAATGATGAGATTTATGTTAGAAAAGCTAGAAAGAAAACCCTAAGACTAAGAGAAAGGGTTGAGGTTGAAGAGAGCTAGCTTTGAACTTTATGTAATCTAGTGGTCCTAATAGATTGTATGATCATTATGACTATGTTTAGGACCTTTGGAACATCCAAGAGGATGTTTGATGATGTTGACCAAAAGCTAACATGGTTGGAAAGTCAAGGGAGTCAAAGGAAAAGTAAGAGGAAAGCTTGAGGTGCAAGGTAGTGAACTTACCTATTGTCATTGCTTGATGTTGTATGCTTGTGTGTTGCCGTGTACATGTTATTGAATGTTATTGTGACATGTTTTAGCTGCTGTAATTGCTATTCATGATGAGTAGATTATGTCTCCATGGCCATGCATCAAGAAGTTAGCTTTGAGCATGCTAGTATGTCACTAATTAACAAGAGAATAAACAAGTTGCGTGTAGTGCATGAGCATCCATTTAGCATGATTAATATGGTATTGTTTGCTACTGAGATTCCCCCGAATCTCACCCCCTCCCTAACCAACCATTTAGGTCAATCAATGATGGGCACTAATGGCATGAGAAGCAAGGAGAAGAAGTGGAGAATTATTAATGCTAATGATTGATATTATTATTCAATGTATAATTCTCCTATGA
>NW_021633643.1:0-89377 GCF_004799145.2 Neltuma alba
ATTGGCCGCTTAATAAATACCATTCAGATGCTTACTCTGTAGGGAGAAATTTTGATCCTTTTTATTTGTCATTTGTATCTTTTAATGCTTCATTTTTCAATTCCGCTCTTATTAATTATAGTAAAAAAGGTGAAAAATAAGAAATACTCGTATGTCAGCATGTGAGAGCAAATATACTAGTATTTAATGTGCTCATGAGTCAAAATTCATCTATTCAATGCTCTTCTTGGCATGTGAGAAACTTTTACGAGTGACAAGTAAAATTTTTTATCTATTTAATGCTCTTTTTGATACTTTTCTGGTCTTATTTGTAAGTTATTTCTAACATATTCGTACAGACAAAAACAATCTTAAACCTTATTAACTCTAATTAAAATTCAATAATTTTTAACTTTTTCCTATTTAATATACATTATATTCATATAAATAAAGTCAACACAATAATAAATAAGATATAAAATTATACATTTATATAAAAAATTTCTCTTGGTCCTATAAATAGGACCATATGAGTATGTGAGAAACAATTACACATGACAAATAATATACTTTTCCGATCCTTAATATAGGACCTAATTGTTGAGTTGATTTTGATATTAAATATAAGGTTTATTTTTTAAATTTATCAATTTTTTTTAAATTAACCTTATGGATACTTTCTTAACCATAATCAAGTAGAAGAGGGAGAGATGATATTAAAGAAGATGATTATGGTATTTTAGGAAAAACATGTCATATTTCTTATAATTAATTAACTTTCCTAACTTTCTTAATCTAATCAAATTAGTTAAATATCTTATATTAAGAATTGGAGGAGTACTGTGTACATGCATGAGGCAGAACTTAATGCATTAAATGCGAAAAGTAAATGCAAAAGAATTAAAATCACCACCTATTTAGGCTCTTCGTTAGACAAAATCGGGTATTTGTTACAAATCAGGAGGTAACTAATTTATTAATTCTGTTATACTCATTCAATTGGCCAAATCTACGTTGTTATAAAATCCATATATTAATCTCTGGACTGTGAAATTAAATAATAAACATGGATTTAATTTTCGAACCCCAGCCAGGAAGACCGTTCATGATCGAAGTATGGTTCTTTGACACCGTTCTTGAGATCAAACAGAAGATTGAAAAATACCAAGGCATTCCCGTCTCGATGCAAACCCTAATCTTTAACGGCCAAACTCTTCCGGACGACGCCGACATCGAGAAATGCGTTCTCCTCAATAACTCTCGCGTTCAGCTCCACATCGCCGCCGATTTCTTCAAGAACCTGCCCGGCAAGATGACGGAGGAGTTTTCTCCCGCGCCATCCACCGTGAAATTCCTCGTCAACGTGAAAACCCCTTCGTCTAAGATGTATACCCTAGAAATGGATGCAAACGACACAGTCTTGAAGCTGAAAAAAGAATTCAAGAAATCGAGGCCGTGCCGATGAATAACAAGCTAGTGGTCCATTTATCAGGTAATGAATTGCATGATAATCAGATGTTGCGGGATTGTGAGAAACTGTGAATACTCTGAGATGAGGTAGTTTGAGACCATTGCCTGTTGTGGTACCCGCGACGAGCAATGGGAATAATAGCGGCGGAGGTGGAATCGGAGGAGGAGGGGGAGGCGGGTCGAAGAAGTTGAGGGTGATGGTTCTGACAAAGTGTGGGAAAAAGAAGATACCAGTGGAAGTGAATCCAAATGATAACGTGGGAGAGCTAAGGAAGGAGCTTCAGAAGTTGCACCAGCGGAATCAACTTCCTCTTCCTTCCGACGGTTATTTCTTCATTTACGGACAGAATGTGATGGACGACGATCAGCCTTTTCGATGGCACCATGTTGCTCAGGGCGACACCATCGAAATCTTCAATGGAAGCGTTACTGGTGGTGCATCTTAGTTCTATCTGGCTATTCTCTTCCTTCTTCAATACAACACACACAGAGATGCAGAGAGTTCCCAGAAACGGGTTGTAATGCATGTTTAGTTTTCTTTTAACTTTGTCAGATTTTGATCTTTTAGGGGAAATTTACAGACGGCTCGCTGATTATTAAGCCATGCATCTAAAATCTCGCACATATATCCCGGAAAGCTCAAACCATTTTCCGTCTTGCGCTAGCATATTAACTTTCAGGCTTGCTTGCAGCTTTAGTCTTTTACGTTCCCTTTATTTTATAGTATGTAAAAAAATCATTAAAATAAAGTTTTTTTTAATCACCCAAATTCAAAATCAGGCATTTAAACTCAAGTAATCCCAAAGCAAATCATAAGTTAAAGACCTAATAGGGTACCTAACAGCTTTACATTCTAATGCTTGCAGGCCGTAGCTGACGTTAAATTAGCTTCTTCTGGGAAACACTTCAAGAGTTGTGCCCCAGTGGATACAGCATCCAATAACTGTTCAATTGGATTCTCGACATGGTCTTCCTCATTATTTTCTCCCTATCATATCATAGTGGCAATATAAAATCGAACAAATCATTATTCATTATATAATCAAATATTGATTGAGATGCTTGTAGGACGGTTTCCTTGAGAGTAAACGACATTATTAGCACTGCAAGAGAAAGACTGTTTTATTCTTTGCCTCAAACTAGCAGCTGCGCATTTTATGGAAGACGTCATGGGTGTCTATATATGATTTAGATCATTCCACGAACATCACGAGTCATTACTTAGGAATTAGGGTTAAAGAGAAATTGCCAGAACCTACCCGTCTCAACAACGTTGGAAGTCCACTAAAAGATGAGAATCTAATAATTCAACAGCAAGTATCACGAGGCGAAAAAATTAGACCTGGAGCAATCACCAGTTCCTGAAAAATGACAGAGGAATTACCTATGGCTTACCTTCATTTAAAAAAAAAAAAAAAACTATAGAGGGGCATTTTCATCTTTTAACAATATTCACTCTCCCTTCCACCCTCTCTCTCACAACTTTCACTCATCTTCTGCCTCCTTTATCTTCTCCCACTTCTTTCACACACACTTCCACACCACTTCTTTATTGTTGGTGCCTTCGCCTCCTTCTGTATTATTGAAGCAAAATTATAATTAGAATCTTTGATAAAGGAATATCATTCTAGTTTCAGGTAATCGACACGGGCTTAAAATAGAGATTGAAGTTGCCTAACCTATGGCGTAATGTAAGATGAAGGAGAAGCCTGCAGTGCCCCAATGGCCGCCGATAATTTCAAGACTTTGAATGATTGGGTCATCTACCTGAGCGACGACATTGCCATTGATGACATTTACAGGCAATGTTGCTCAATTTAACGGTAGTGGCGAAGTTGCTCCACTTTTTAATGTTTGCGTTTATTTTTACATCCTTCAAAACTAAATGATGCCAGTCACTCTTTGCACAAAACTTAATTGTTAAAATTGTACTCTAATCCAAATTTAAAAAGACTTTTTTTTTCTTTTTATTTTTTGTCTAGTTCATCATTCTTTCCTAACATTCTTGCGAAAGAAGGTGATAGTGGCCCCAAATGAGGAGGCTGCTGATTAAAAGCACTTTCACATTGTGTACTGAAAAATTTTACAATGGGTGTATTCAATTTCAATGGGCATTTTATACTTAATTTTGTTTATATAATATTTTCTTTGAGAATTTTTTTAAGGATATCATTTCTATAAAAGCTACGTAATCTTGCGCGATTAACAAGGCCTTAATTAACTGTACTTGAAAATCGTTTCTTTGAGGCATGCAACAATGAGAAAAGGACTGATTGAGGGGTGTTTGGAAAGACCCATATGTTAGATATGATTAGTTTTGATGATGTCAAATAATAGAGCAAAAAGTTTACATAAATTATTTATCTCATATTTTGACTAACTATCATACTTACTATCTTATGTAGTTTCCTCAAGAAAAGAAAGGAGATATTATGTTACACTTTGAGTTATGGAGAATGATCAAGAGGAAGAAGAAGAAGAGAGATTGAGAAAAGAAGAACTTGCAAGATCAAATGAAAATATCAAGATTCAAGTTCAAGATTTGATGTTAAACGTTGCTATACTCAATCAGAAGTTTGGATGGCTCAGTCGGAAGCTAAAATATACAACCGGGAAGTTATACCATCATATATTGAGTCACCCTTCATATAAACATGAAAAATAAGCTTCAGAGGTGATTTTCATGGGCAATTATCGATCACTTGATCGATCATCCATTTATCGATCAAGTTATCGATAAAATACATCCTCTGTTATGCTCTGTTCTTCGTTCAGCTCTGACATAGGTTCGGTATTTCTTCAATATCTCTCAAACCACAAATCCGTTTGAGGTGAAACTTGATTCCTATGAAACTAGACTCAGAACACGGTTCATGGACACCAAATTCACCTTCAAAGAGTTTCATATGAGGGAGATATGTTGCTAGAAAGATTGCAGTAAGGATTAACGCCTTTATTCCGACCTTTAGTCATTGTGATGAAGATAACTTTGCAACCACAATGAATTTTGGGGTGATTCTTGTTGCACTAGAAAGTAGACTCAAATAGCTTTCTGGGGATAGGTCATTTGTAAAATTTGGAGTTGAATTGGAAGAGTTATGATCACTCAAAGTTGACCTTTGTTCTGCTTGAATCAGACTTCGAATTTATTGAGGCAAAAACCAGAAATTCTACATTGATTGATTAAGCTCTCAAACAACATACTACTCAAACATGTTATTGAGTAAAAGCACTAGAAGAAATGAGGAAATGAAAAGCCATTATCAGATGTTACTCGAGCCTGATCAAGCAACTACATATTCGATCATTTTATCGAGTTCCTGGTACTATCTCTTTAATTCTTCTCTCTTATCTTCATATGCATTATTGAGGTTTTATAACCTATTGGATAAATGGTTTTCGGATAACATTATGGATAGATGTATTTATCGATCACTTGATCGATAAACAAAGTTAACGTTATGGATAAATAGGATCGATAAATAGATTATCGATAGCATGATCGATAAATAGATTATCGATGAGAAGACAGATAAATGGTAATACGTTCTACTCATTCTATGTTTTGCTTTAGTCTCCATTTATCGATTACCTCATCGATCAGTCATTTATCGATAATATGATCGATCATTGCTCTTACATGTCTACTCTGTTTTTCACGTAACGTGATCGATAAATCAGTTCTTTGAATTTACATGATTAAATCTCCTTGTTTTACTTTATCGATAACTTTATCGATCACTCATTAATCGATCACTTATTCGATCAACCTACATAGCATGTGTTTTCTCCGAATATACTTGTGCTTATTGTTTATCGATAAGGATATCTATTATTTGATTATCGATAATTTGTTCGATCATCAATGACTGAAGTTTCATTTCTGTAACACTTGGATTATCGATAATCTGTTTGATCAACAAGTATTTGATCACTTGTTCGATCATTGTACAAACTCATTTCATAACAGCATTTCACGATGATTTCGAAATCCTTTATCTTTTTATCTTCAAAGCTTTTCTCAGCCTTCTTTTTACACATAACTCTCTATTAAAAGGATACGAAGGCAAACATAACTTGAAAAGGTTTATTCTTGCATAAATCATTTTTGGGTCACTGTATTCATGCTTCATCATTTATCGATCATTTATTCGATCATCATATGATCCATAATCTATTCGATAATTGCATCTATCTGCTATATCTTTTCTTCATGTAATTAATCGATAATGTAATCGATCAAAGCTTTATCGATCAAGACATCGATCAAGTAAGTTCATCTTACTTTCTGAATATCTGATGATTGATTCCATGTTTTCCAACTTATTGTTTCTATGATTATCATATACTTATCACTTGATCTGAGGAAGATTATTTCAGATAAAGAACTACAACGAATTTATGATGTGAAGAATCGACGTTCGTCAGAAGCTTCCAACGGCTAGTTTCAACGGTCATATTCTTCAAGCCAAACGGGAAGAAAAAGCTCAACGGTCAACTACCCAACATCATCTATAAATAGAAGAGCATTCAAAACAAGAAAGAAAAAAGAGTCTAAGCTTACAACATCAAATGCTAAAATGCCGAATCAACATATTCTCATTTAGAGCTCCGAAAGAAAACTCCCTGTCTCTGTGCTCCATAGACGAAAACATATGTATCCGTAAGATAGAGAGGAGAGTTTCCCAAACGTGCTTAAGATTCATCTATCACTTCTTTGAGAGAAGAAATATTCAATCTTCATTATCATTATTAGATTGTATCCTTACAGTGAGTAAGGGGGAGTATTACCTCGGTGTGAGGTTGTTGTTGAATTAGACTGGTTAGTCTAAGAATTGTAAGTGGCGTCACAAGTGCCCGGATCAAACTTGTGATTGTAGTGGTTCTCAAGTACTCGTGTTAAACTTGAGGGAGATAGTCGATTGAAAATCTCAGGGGGAGCCTGGGGACTGGACGTAGGTCAGTGAGGACCGAACCAGGATAAATCACTGTTTGCATCTTCTCTTCCCTTACCTCTTTATATTTCCAGCTAAACCATTTTACTACTGTGATTATACTTATGTCGATACATTGTTTTTATACTCAGAATTTCTCATGAATTTCATTACATTGCGAAAAGGTTTTAATTTTAACTAACACCCAATTCACCCCCCTCTTGGGTGTTCAGCCATTCCAACACCATAAACACTTAAAAAAAATTATTTTCATGCAAGTCAAAACAAAACTCTTACAAAATCATTTCTAAAAAACTAATCCAAACATCCCTAAATGACAATCAACAAAAGTAGGAACAAGCACGTCATCACAAGTGAAGAAGTGGGACGTGTGGCTCTGTAAAGGTGAGGAGGAAGAAGAGGACTATGAGCATTGAGCCGTCTCGGTCAGGTGCCTTTTTTTTTTTTTCCTTCGAAAAAATTTATCAAATACACATAAATTGAGTTAGATGACTTGTTTGTGTGAGAGCAAAAAGATAAAGTCATGTTTTGTAAATAGGAATGGGGGAAAATATCTTTACAACTAGTGTATTCTTATTACTATACACATGTATGCCTCAGATCTATTCATTGGAATTGTAAAGCTAATTTTTTAGCTTTAATACATGATAAAGGCCAGAGGACAATTACCTTTCGACTGCCTCTAATATCTTTACCTCAGGCTTCTTAATCTTCATTTACTTTCATGCCAAACTCTACTTCCTTGCCTTCTTCTTTTATTGGAAACCTGATGATGAATATAACTTTACATGTTACTCCCTCCGTTCCTTATTATAAGAGACGTTTGATGCTTATGGCATGTTCCTATATATAAAAGACACTTAAAAGTTGTCTCTATTTTTTTGTGTTGATTTTCTATTTTACCCATATTTATTATCTCCAACTCACACTCTCTTTCCTTCCCACTTCTCTTTCTTTTAATAATTTAATTGTTTTCTCTCATGCTCTCTTTCCTTATTAATGAGGGCATTTTGGAAAAAAATTATATTTTTTACACATTAATTGTTCTTAACTAATTTTAACTATTTTTTTTATCAACGTACTTCGGTTATTTGTCTCTTATAATAAGGAACGGAGGGAGTATTAAATAAACATGATCAAAACATCTTACAACTTTGAATTGAAGTGCATTTATATTTCAATTACAAGTTCCTAGATAGAGCTATTTTAACTTTATGTCTTACGTAAAAGATATTATTATGTTCTTTATTTCAAATCGTGTGATCAATCATTAGTGTTACTAGAGCACATACTGGTATTTATATCTAGTCATCTATTAGTTTCAATAGTAAAAAAAAAAAAAATCGGAGAAAAATCTACATTAAAAATTCTATTGATGAGAAGAGGCTAAACAATTTTTGAACACAGAAAAGACCAGTACTTAAAAGATTTTCAAATTTTGTACACATTGAACACAGAAAAGACCAGTACTTTAAAGATTTTGTACACATTGTGTTCCAGTACAGTAATTTAAATCCTTATATCCATTAAAATTATAAATGAGAACTTTTACTTAGTTTTCCATAAAATATTAATCATGTTTTATATTTAATTAATATATAAAATAATTTGATTATATATAGCACCGACGCGATCATGACCCAATTAGGAGCAATAATTGTGATTCAAGTGGAATTAATTTGACATGATGACCAATCCCTTCCTTTAGAATCATCATCATGGTGTTTAAGGGTTTTGAGTGACCAAACTAAATAAATTTTGTTAGATTAAAAACCAAACCAAACATTATAGATGTAGAATTTTTTTTAGTTTTCTTACCATTTAATCTTCACTTTTTTAAAAAAGTGTCTATGTTCAATCTTTTACAATACACATAAGTAAAAATTTGCCAAAAGTTTCGCATAGTCTAGGAAGACTTGCCGAACAAAGTCCCCTAATTTGAAGAATATTTCCTAAAGAAAAGGAATGGGTTGGTTAGTATGTTTCGGTTTCTTAGAGATTATTGATATTGAAGAAAGTGATATACTCCTCCGGTCCTTAATATAAGACCCTTTTAACTAATTTGATTAGATTAAGGAAGTTAGGTAAGTTAGTTAATTATAAGAAAAGTTACATGTTTTTCCTAAAACACCATAATCATCTATTTTAATACCCCCTCTCCCTCTTCTACTTGATTATGGTTGAGGAATTATCTATAAGGGTAATTTAGAGAAAATTGATAAATATAAAAAATGGGTCTTACATTTAGGATCAAAACCAACTCAAGAATTGGGTCCTATATTAAGAACCGGAGGAGTATAAGGGTAGACTGATGCATGTTATTGTCACACACACACACTATTTTTGTTTGCATGATTGGTTTTTGCTTCTTTTTTTTATTATTTTGAGAAATTATTTAGGAGAAGAAAATTCATAAGGACAGTTATTGTATTCAGTCAAATGAGACCAGATGGGGTAGTTAAGATTTTAATACATAAGGAATTGAAGAAGTCTGTGGCCAGCAAGGCCCTGGAGCGCATCGGCTCTTTAATGCAGACCTCTCACGGCCGCAAGGTACTGCGCATCAGCTCTTTCATTTCTTTCTTCTTTCTTGTTGATTTAGACGAAGCTCTTCTTATGACTTATTTTGGGGATGAAAAAAAATGAAGCTCTTCTTTAACACACACACAGCTACTAACATATACTACCTCCGGTCCTTAATATAAGATCCTGTTTGACTTTTATTTTAGTCCTAAATATAAGACCCAAATTCACTTTATCTCTCATATTTATACATTTTTTTCCAAAGTAACCCTTCTAACAATGATAGTTCTAGTCAATACACTTGATTAGTAAGGATATTTTAGGAAAAACAACACCTATTTAAGACAAATAACTAACTCAACTAACTTTCTTAATCTCTTCAAATTAGTCAACTGACTCTTATAATTAGGACCGGAGGTAGTATAAGCAAACGCATAATTTCTTTATTATTAATCTATATGTTAACTTACATAAAATAGATCTTTATTTTTTAAGAAATCATATGTTTTCTTTTGCTTTGGATTTTTCTTATCAATCTGTTTCGGCCATATACGTATTAGCATTGTTGTTTTGCAACTAGCTGAGATCATGGGCGTTACTTGTTTGAGAAGGGAAGCCAAACTACAGCAGTAGGACATGAACCGTAGTTTCAGAATCAGAAGCCTGAGCGAGTTAGATGACGATGTTCTTTTACATGTTCTTTCATTTCTTCCATTTAAAGAAGCTATTCAAACCAGCATATTATGCAAGAGGTGGCAATATTTATGGACACCAATTCCCATACTAGATTTCACCCATATTAGTGTAGTTACTCATGACAGCTGTAATCCACCAAGTTAGTTAGTCAAATTGTCAAGAGGGACGGATTTACCAAAGTGTATTCACTACTTATAAATATCTCACATGTATTACGGTGCTTTGTGGTTAATACAATGTATCATTCAGATCTCACTTTTCTCTTTCCTCTCTCCTTCTTTATTTCGTTTGTCCTCTTTCTCTGAATATTCACATGGTATCAGAGCCATGGAGGAAATCACTTCACCGAGTAATCCTCGAATATTAGATCTCAGTCTCAAATCCACTGATTCTTCCCAAAACTCAAGTGTTATTGGCTTCAATCACGCGATTTCAGCCAAACTTGGTGAGAAGAATTTTCTTCCGTGGAAGCAGCAAGTTCTCGCCGCTGTTCGGGGTCATGGTCTTGAACATTTTCTTACTGGTGAAAATAAACCTTCAAAACTTGATTCGAATGGGAAAATCTCTCAATTGTACATTTTGTGGCAGAAACAAGATCAACTTCTACTCTCTTGGCTTCTATCCTCTGTATCAGATGGAATGCAAACACGGTTAGTTGGATGTGAAAACTCGCATCTTCTTTGGAAAAGAATCGTAGATTTCTTTGAAGCTCACACAAGAGCAAAGATCCAGCAGTACAAAACTGAACTGCGAAATACCAAGAAAGGTTCAAATTCTGTTTCTGAATATCTTCTTCGTATCAAGGCTCTAATTGATGCTCTAATTTCAATCGATGAGTCAATAACTACTCAAGAACATGTGGATGTGATATTGGAAGGACTTCCAGAAGATTATGATGTCGTAGTAATGATTATTACTGCTCAGAAACACAAGTTCACTATCGAAGAAATTGAGTCACTACTCTTGGCTCAGGAGATTCGTCTGGAAAAGGCTCTGAAGGCTATTGGCATAGATAACGTTACCGTCAATCTTACTACTACAAAGCCTTCTGATGATAGTACAGGCCATTCAGTTGCTCCAACAGTGAATCATACTGCTAGATCGGTGCAAACTCCACAGACCACTCCTACATATCCACATCAGTTGAGTGCTGCGCCTAATCGAGGCTCACTCTTTAGAGGCCGAGTTGGTGGAGGTCGATTCAGAGGAAGAGGACGAAGATCTGGTTTGTATTGCTATTATTGTTGTAGATCTGGTCATACTGATGCTAATTGTTACTATAGATATGATCACCCTATGCAACCTCCACCCTCTCATCTGTATCCTAACACCTACAATCGTCCAAACCATAATTCTCCCTATCCCACCACCTCTCAACCTCCTTATTCATCTGCCAATCCCTCTTATCCCTCTGTCAATCTTACCACAGCTCCTTCTCTGTACCATACTCCTTATCATTCTCCCTCTCCTACACCTGAATTTTACTGTGATTACTCTTGGATACCCGACACTAGTGCTTCTCATCATGTCACACCCTATCAACACAATTTGACTCAGGCTGTACCAATGAACAACTCTTCAAATCAAGTTTATATGGGTAATGGATCAGGTGCGCAAATTCTTAATAGAGGTTCTACTGTTCTTTCATCTCCTCACAATTTCCTTCTTCGTCTTAATAATGTGTTGCATGTTCCTTCTCTGGCTAATAACTTAATGAGTGTTTCCCGAATAGCTATTGACAATAATGTCTATTTTGAATTTCACCCATACTGGTGTTACATTAAATCTCAGGGAACTCATCAAATCCTGCTTCAGGGACATCGCAGAAGTGATGGTCTCTATTATTTTGACTCCCTTCTTCCTTTGCATTTGGACAATCTTCGCAATTCTTCTCCGCAAGTATCTTCTGATCAAGCTCGTCTGTTTACTGTTTCTGCTACTTGTTCCACTTCTGTTCCTTGTAATACGTGTAATGGACAGCACAGTTCAGCCACCACTGTACCACAATCACAAACACTTGAACACACTATTGATGTCACCTCTTCACCTCCTTCTGATTTGGTTGCCTTATGGCACTTTCGTTTAGGACATGCTTCCTTTTCAATTGTTAACAGACTTATCAAAGATTGTAAGCTTGGGAAAGTTGATTCTAATAAAGATGTTTCTTAGTTTTTCTGTTCTTCTTGTTGTCTTGGTAAACTCCATCGCAATCCCTCTCCCCCCTCTAAATCTGTATATACTAAGCCTCTTGAGCTAATTTTTGCTGATTTATGGGGCCCATCTCCCTGTGTTTCTTCCTCTGGTTTCACTTACTACATTGCCTTTGTTGATGCCTTTTCTAAATTCATTTGGCTATACCCTCTTAAAAATAAAGCTGCTGCTCTATCTGCCTTTATTCAATTTAAAACTATGATTGAAAATCAACTAGACTACAAAATCAAGTCTCTGCAAACTGATGGAGGTGGTGAGTTTAAAGCCTTTGATCCTTTTTTTACTTCAAAATGGTATTGTCCATCGTTTGTCCTGTCCTTATACTCATACTCAAATGGGTACTGTTGAACGAAGACATAGACATATTGTTGATACTGGTCTAACCTTACTAGCTCATGCTAACTTACCTCTTACCTTTTGGTCTGATGCCTTTTAACTGCCACCTATCTCATTAATCGAGTTCCTTCTTCAGCTATTAATTTTGAAATTCCTTTTACTAAACTTTTCCACACTACACCTGATTACTCTCATTTAAAAGTGTTTGGCTGTACTTGCTATCCATTATTACGTCCTTACAATTCTCATAAATTGTCTTTTCGATCTGTTGAGTGTACTTTCCTTCATTATTGTTCTCATTACAAAGGGTACAAATGTTTGGCTCCTTCTGGGCGAATTTATATCTCTAGAGATGTTAAATTTCATGAACAATCCTTTCCTTATCATGCAAAGCCTTCTCCTACTTCTTCTACTCTTGTTTCTCACTATGGGTCTATCACTCCATCTCATATTCCTCTTGTACCTGTTACTTCTTTGTCTCATACTGTTACCTCTACACCTCACTCCTTTTCTCCCTCATACTCACATATTCTTCCAGCTGTTTCTTCATCATCTTCTCCTTCTACTTCCTCCTCTTCTTCAATTCCTAACACCTCTAATCCTGATAATGAGGCACACCTTGTTCCATCTACCTTGTCTCCTTTATCTACTTCAATGGCACAGCCTGTAGTATCCTGTCATCCAATGCAAACAAGGTCAAAATCTGGTATTCTCAAACCCAAACTCTATACCTACTTCTGTGAAATCTGCTCTCAAAGATTCTAATTGGTATGATGCCATGAAATCTGAATATCAAGCCTTACTAAACAACAAAACCTGGTCCCTTATTCCACCACCATCTAATCATCCTGTTATTGGTTGCAAATGGGTCTAGAGGAAGAAGGAAAAACAAGATGGTACTCTTGACAAATATAAAGCTCGTCTAGTTGCTAAAGGGTTTCATCAAACCTATGGTTTTGATTATAATGAAACATTTTCCCCTGTTGTCAAACCTGCAACTATTCGAACAGTTCTTACCATTGCTTTGTTTAATGACTGGTCTATTTCACAAATTGATGTGAATAATGCATTCTTAAATGGTGTGTTAGAAGAAGATGTTTACATGAAGCAGCCTCCTGGCTTTGAGGATAATAACAATCCTCATCTAGTTTGCAAGTTACACAAAGCTCTCTATGGTCTCAAACAGGCACCTCGTAACAACCGAAAGTGCAGAGGATTTCATGAATTTTATTGGAAGAGCATTGTCACTTCGAGGATCATCTAAAATCGCAAAGTTTAAACTCTTAGGCCGCATGAATGCCCTACTTGCTGTTGAAGCATTGGTTTCTGCAGCGGCACGATGTAATGTCGAAGATTGTGAACTCCATCTCAAACACCTCGAAGTGCCTTTATTCTTCCCTCATAGCTTGCATAATTTAGCAACACTGACCCATGTACACATCGAACGGGCCCATCAGAGGCTTATAGTGCATCCTTCAATTTGCCTGCCAAACCTAAAGACGTTGAAGCTATGCGATGTGGTCTTCTTCGAAGAACAATTAACTCAAGCTCTATTTTCTGGGTGTCCTGTTCTTGAGACCTTACATGCAGAAGATTGTTTTTGGGAAGGTGTGAGGACGGTGAGTAAACCACCTGCCAAGCTTCAGAGATTGATCATAGATGAGCCAATGTATCAAAATCCTTATAATCCGATTGTGGCTGATGAGTTTGTGATTCATGGAGATGGTCTCAGACAGTTCAATTATACTGGTCATTTCTATTTTGATTACCGCATTTTAAATTCTGCATTGTTGGAAGAGTTGACCGTTGAAAGTAACCTTCCGAATACACATAGAAGAAGCGTTTCAGAATGTCGTTTTTAGCAGCTTGCAGGAAGGATGAGAACCTTTAAGAAAGTTTCTTGGAGGACATTTTTTTTGGGGGGGGGGGGTTCTATAATGATGCCGTGCGTAAAGGCCGTACCACGTGGAGATATTGTTAGTGTTTCAGTCTTCTGTTTGAATATTATTACAGATTTTACGTTTATTAAATTTAAGGTTTTTTAATGTTATTTATAAATAATGATTATTTATTCACATATTTATTTCGGTAACTTAAAATGTTGACGTTTCTAATCATATTAGGATTTCAATATTATATTTTCGAGATTTCAATTTATTACCTTTTTCATCTAATTTTATTTTTTGGTTTCATTTCGTTTACTAATTACAGGCAAATTCTGATAGAAGAAAATGAGATTAACACCCTCGTAGAGTATTGTATTAGACCATGTTTTCTTTGCCGTGAGGGGGTGTTCAGGTCTTGTTAACTTATAAAACTCTTGCTATTTTTTGCAATCCCCAGGACATAAAGAGCTCCTTTGTCATAGTATGTATGTAATCTGGCTAGGCTTAGGTTCGCAGTACGAATTCAAGCTGCAATCTTAGTGATTCTCTCCTCCTCCACCTCAAAATCAACTAATTTGATATCATATCAATACTACAATTAGGGTTAATACAAACTTTGGTCTCTTAAGTTTGCCTTCATTTTTGTTTTGGTCCTTCAAATTTCAAACCATAAGTTTTGGTCTCTCAAGTTTCTTTTCATTTAAAATATTAATTCCTATAACCTAATAAAAATTTGGACCATTTTGCCTCTAGAGGGATCAAAACCTATAGTTTGAAATTTGAGGGACCAAAATCAAAATAAGGGCAAACGTGAAAGACTAAAGATTATATTAACCCTTACTATTAAATAACTTATCTTTGCACCTTTAAATCAACTAATTTGATATTACAAATGTATTTCTTGGAATTCATACAGCTTCAGAGGAAGGACAAGAGATGAAAATATGTTCTAAGGATTCCACAGTGTTACACCAAAAATATGTAACTGTACGTTCTAGTTAAATATTCATTGGCGGGCCAAAAAAAAGTGTTTACACTCAATCTATTCTCCAATTTCCCCCCTTTTCAATTCCATACAATTTAAAAACACCCATGCAAACGTCTCAATGTCATGTTCCAATTAGCTCATACATTAAGAAATGGTAGAAATAAAATATAAAAACAGAAACTATAATCGCAAAGGTTTTTATCTAACCTCTAAATAGTAGCACCTAACATCATCTACAGTGGGAAATATTATCCAGGGCTTCCTAATGCTAAGTGGCATTTTATCTGCCATCCACTTTTCGTCTATATTAAAAAGAGATACCATGCTTAAAAACTTGCTACGAAATTTTTTTATATATATTTTAAAAAAAAAAAAACTCTAGTGCACTTTGATAAGAATAACCAAGGTAGACATATAACAGCCCATACATTTGCAGCAATTCACAAGCAGAGACCAACTCTACAAAAAATTCCAAATTGTTATAAGATGAATCCAATCTAGTAAAAGGAAAAAAAAAAAAAAAACATAGTCTGGGACTCACAACAGGATCCATGACAATTGTCTCACAATAGGATAGGAACTCCAAAGCATAGAATCTTTAACAACCATACATAACATTCACTACAAAAAAAAAGGACTTTAGGTGACGGCTTTTTGTGACGACTTTCTGCAGCGACGCTAAAAAGTCGTCGCTAACAATAAGACTTTCAGCTGCGCAAAAATGCCGCCGTTGAAAGTCAACTTTGTGGTGACTTTTTTTGTCACCATTGAAAGTATACCTTTCAACGACAACACAAAAAAGGTCACCACTAAAAGTCAACTTTCTGTTGTGACTTTTTTGTCGCCGTTAAAAGTATACTGTTGAATATAAGACCTTCAGTGGTGATGTCACCACGGATGGGTTCACTTTCAGTGGTGACTTTCTAAGGTCGTCGCTGAAAGTAGACTTTCAGTAGTGACATTCTAGTGTTGCCATTAAAAGTCTTTCGGTTCTCTATTCAACCTTAGACTTTTAGCAACAACATTAGAAAGTCGCCACTGAAAGTATAATATAATAATATACATTTTATTTTATAATAATAATAAACAAATTCAAGCCAGTTGAACGATAAGAAGATTGGACATGAAAGAAAGTGGTCACAAGTTCGAACCTTGAAGAAGACACCTTTAACGTGAAAATATTTGGGTAGTGACATGGCAGGGAGGAGTGATGTGGCATGAGAGTGGTGATGTGACAACGACGTAGAGGTGGCCAATGATGACATGGAGGTGACAAGTGATAGCGGGGGACGTGGCGGCTAGCGGTGATGACATGGCATGGATAAAGCCAGTTTTTCTTGGGTATCGCTTTCAGTGGTGACAAAAAAGTCATCACTGCAAATCATTTTAGGGGGCATCAGATTGTCGCTACTAAAAGTGTCTTTTAGCAGTGACTTTTTTTTGTTGTTGCTGAAAGTTTTTAGCCACAATTGCTACGGTAATGACTTTTTAGTGGCGATTAAAAACTTTCAACGATGACTTTTATACCTTTAGTAGCGACAAAAAGTCAATTTTTTTTGTATTGATTAGTCACTAACGATCACGACAACAATATCAACAAAGTTAACACCTTGACCAACATCTTGCACACGAAATGATTCAAATTTATCAAATAAATAATTATTGTAAACGTAGGCAATACCATGCTTAGGTAGAAGGAAGTAAGATTCCTCTTGAATTTTATAAAACTCTTCATCTAAAATGTTCACATTATCATCCATATCTATCTCTACTATTCTCATCATGTTGTCCTATATTAGGAGTCTCGCCCGTGATTTGTCTGACTTACATATTTGTGAGTTGCTTCCCTCATCTAAATTCTATGGAGTAGGGAAAAACATGATTTCCAAATCTTGTAACTTCAATTCATCAGGTAAGACATTCCTAGCTGCAAGCATGTTCACTTTATGATTATATGAAACTCCCATTTTTGTAATTTTTTCTTCAACTCCAATACAATATCCTCCTCATAGAAGGTATATGGCATCTTCACATGAACCTCTACCACAGTAACTGAGAATCATTCGCAAAAAAATTGCAATATACAAATATGTTGCTATCTTTAAGAAGTTTTTTCCTGACATTATAAAGTGTCTACCTTGCAACAAGAATAAAAAATAGGATATCAAATACACAAAAAAATTGTATGATCACAATAAATTATAATATTTAAATAATTTTGACATTAGAACAAGTATTATCAATTTTAGTAGTATCAGAAATAGCATATCAAGCATAAAAAAATTAAACAAAAAATTTTAACATCACGCAATGATTAGTTTTGATATAAAAAAAAAAAGTAGAATCAGTGTCACACAATGGCATTAGGTACAATGATATAAAAAGTAACGGTATCAGAAAAAGTAGTATCAGCATAACATTGAATAGTATTAGGTACAATAATATCAAAAATAGTGGTATCAAACAAAACGATAGAGTTCTTAATATTAAAGAAGGAACTAATGAGAAAAGAAGCATTAAATGAAATTGATACTATCCAAAGGCAAGATAAATTGAGATTTTTTCTGTATTTTATCTAAAAATTTTATCTTATCATTTGCACATCTCCACTATTTTCATCATTTTTTCATTGATGATGAGTATCACCCATCATGTCTCTAACTTATATTTCTATTAGCTGCTTCCCTTCTCTAAGGAAACATGATTTTTGTATCTAAATTTTAAAAATCATGTAACTTCAGCTCATTAAATAACACATACCTAGCTACAATTGCATTTACTTTATGATTATATCAAACTTCTATTTTTTGCATATTCTCCTTCAACTCTAATACAATATCATCCTCATAGAAAACAATAATAATTGTCATAAGATGAAAATCTTCAATGCTTCACCCACAATCTTGATCTTATCAATTGAGATTGGAACACGAGCATCTGTAGTTGTAACCTCTTCAACCACTACTATGACTTGATCATCTTTTATTTGTGTGTGGTGAATACTTCACATAGATAAGTATCACTATAAAAAATGTATATTTTCTAGTGATTAAATTATGACTTTTCTAGTGGTTTTAACCGCTACAAATAACCTTTACAGTGATTAGAAAAACTACTAGAAAATCATGTGTAAAAAACAGTTTTCTAGCTGTTAAAGGAACCATTACATATTATGGTCAATACGCTAGAAAATTTTTAGCTGTTCCATTAACCGTTAGAAAAAACAAGAATGCAACGAATTTTCTAGTGATTCAAAACCGCTAGAAAATTTTCACAAAACCGCTAGAAAGTTGGCTACGAAATTTTTCAATTAGCGCCAAACCTTTCTAGCTGTTATTAACCACTAGAAATTTGACGCCAAGTGGACCAAATTTAAATTTTGTGAAATTTTTTTCACTTTTTTTATTTTCCTAGCGGTTTCTGAACCACTATAAAATTCATTTCAGGCAAAAAAATGAAATTCAAAATTTTTATTTTTATGAAATATAATATTATTAATTAAAAAATATTAAATAGATTATATTAGAGAATTATGTTAATATGTGTATTTACCAAAGTATTACATGTTATATATTTAAATTTTGTGATAGATAATAAGTAATTAAATTATAATTGAGTCAAATGAATTTAATTTAATAAGATAATTGAATTGGAGATGGGATAGTTTGTAGTGTTAAACCTTAACTTTTATATTGAAAAGTGGTCGCATTAATTGAGGAGGGCATGACAAATATAAAGAAGAAAAAAATGAAAGAAAAAGATAAATAATTATGTTAGTAAACTATAAAGATAAATAAAAAAATTAAAATTTATAAAATGAATATCATCTTACTGTATAAATAAAAGAGAAAAACTGTCATATGAGAGAATAAGAAAAAAATGAGAGAATTTTAAAGAAGGAGAGGAGAGGAAGTAAAAGAAATGAGGTAAATGAATGAGGAGGTGAGATGATATTTATAGAGATCAGCGAGAATTTTGATGAAATTTCTAACAGGTTCAAGGACAATCGCTAGCAAATTTGATGAAATTTCTAGTAGTTTTATGAAAAACGCTAGAAATTTGTAGTGTTATCCCCCGCCGCCACCTGTATGCAGCCACGTGTTAGGACTCCTCAGAAAAAATAAATTATTTCCTAGAACCGCTAGAAACTTTGATAAAATTTTTAATGATTTTTAAACCACTAAAAAATACAATATTTTCTAGCGGTTTCAACAACAAAACTTCTAAAAATTAAATGCTGGAAATATAGCTCTAACTTCGCACCATATTTATTTATATACAACTGAAATCTATTCATTCAGTGATGTCACCTAATAAAGAGATCTTGCGCTTCGAATTGGTGCAAAACTAGTTTCAAAGTTGAATTTCTCCAAATCTTCTTACTTTTTTCTATCAAACAATCACGTTTTTTTTTAACATGTAACAATACATCATGATTAACTAGCAAGACTCCCATTGTTTGGAATCGTTGTTTCAAGTTGAACACGATGTCATTCTCGTCTACCACCATCAATGGTATTTCTACATTTATTTCAATTTTCTCCTTCAGTGTCAATTTAGTCGAAGGATGTTCAAGATAGTAGTACTTAGGATTCATGTTTAACAAACAATGCATCATAGTTAAGTCGTTAGACAACTCTTTTCCTTTGAATACCAATCTCTACTTTCAAAATGAAATATTTACCCTATCCATAATTTTTCGCTTAATGTTTTGGATTCTATCCATACGCCCTACCTTAAATTCAAATGAACGTTTAACTTTTGAATCATAATCAATGCATAAAAAATACACACTGCAGTAGAGTCATTAAGAGTGAATCAAAGCAACACACAAAATTCATATTTTCAACAGTGTTATTTTTCAAAGACTTTTTGCCCCGAAAGAACATAAACACGTGTAAATTAAGCAGAAGTTCTCATTAAAAAATTTTTATTGGACATTTAAGGATTTAAATTAGAGTATTGGAACACAATGTGTACATAATCTTCAAATTACGAGTCCTTTCAGTGTTTGAAAAGTTTTTCAGCTCTTTCTCATTGATAAAATTTTTAATGTGATTTTTATCTGATTTTTCCATGATTTTATTCTAGTCATTTTGTGATCCTCTTTTTTTTTTGGTAAGTTAATTTTTTTACACAAAAAGCTTATAGAAGAGCCTACTTGCAAGTTGCAATAAACAAAAAGGTTTAGCCGGCCCAGCGATGGTGACGGTGGGCCCAGTAACTCCAAAATATCTCTGGCACTTCTAACGCCGTTATAACGCTGTGAATCAATTACCTCAAGTCTTGTTTGATGCGGTCGCTCCGTCATAAGGATGACCTTTCCCTTTAAGAAAAATAATTAGTGGTTGGATTCAAAAGTTGGAGTGCGGGACGTCTCGTTTGGTTCCAAAGGGTGCCGTGTCAAAATATCATTCAACACCTTTGTACACGCGTGACATTATTATTGGAAGAAGCACCCCGTTCCCACCCCTAAGTCGGTCGCCTCTTTTCTTTATAAAAGAAGGCCCAACCCTCCCTTTTCTTTCACAATCTGTTTTATTTTGCGTTCAAGAGAAAACCCTACCAAGATCAAACTCTTCAAGGTTTGTTTTCTCTCCCGATCTCTTTGTGTTATGCTCCTTTAGGTGTTTTTTCTTTTCTTTTATTGTCGCCGTATGAAGTTGTTGATCGGATTGTAGAGTTTTTAACTGGGGTCGGATTATTTCGAACGGAGACGTTATTCATAATTGTTCTTTCAACCTTTTCGTTTAGATGCGTATTTATACGTTTCTGTGATAACTGTGGGAATTGTGTTGCTGTTTCTTATTTGTAGTTGAGTTTTCTTACGGGATTGGCTTATTAAACAGACAAGGGCAGAATTCTGTCGAAAATTTTCAATTTTCGCGTCTGTCTCTCGATTCGTTCATGACCTACTCCATCTTTTTATATAAGCTTTACCAATAGTGGTTTCTTTCATTTGTTCGTGTGATCTGATTCTATCTTGAAGGCTGTCAGTGAAAATTCTTTTCCGAACATCTGCGGATCTTCTTATGAAAGATTTCGATTTTTGAGTTGGTCTTTCCTTTGTTTGGAGAATCGTTTCAATTCGGGTTTTGTTAATTGTATATCGTTCTAGTTATTTCATGAGATCTGTTCATGTAGTCTGATCTTATCTATTTTTTGTGATGTAGATGCAAATCTTCGTCAAGACCCTTACTGGCAAGACCATCACTCTCGAAGTTGAGAGTTCAGATACCATAGACAATGTCAAGGCAAAGATTCAAGACAAGGAAGGGATCCCACCAGACCAGCAGCGACTGATTTTTGCGGGTAAGCAGCTTGAGGACGGACGTACCCTTGCTGACTATAACATCCAAAAGGAATCGACTCTCCACCTCGTGCTCCGTTTGCGTGGTGGCATGCAGATCTTTGTCAAGACTCTCACCGGCAAGACCATCACCCTTGAGGTGGAGAGCTCTGACACCATAGACAATGTCAAGGCTAAGATTCAAGACAAGGAGGGCATTCCACCAGACCAGCAGAGGCTGATCTTCGCTGGAAAGCAACTTGAGGATGGTCGTACCTTGGCTGACTACAACATCCAAAAGGAATCCACCCTTCACCTTGTGCTCCGACTCCGCGGAGGCATGCAGATCTTTGTTAAGACCCTTACTGGCAAGACCATCACCCTTGAGGTGGAGAGTTCTGACACCATTGACAACGTGAAAGCCAAGATCCAAGATAAGGAAGGGATCCCTCCAGACCAGCAAAGGCTAATCTTTGCCGGGAAGCAGCTTGAGGATGGCCGTACCCTGGCTGATTACAACATCCAGAAAGAGTCCACCCTCCACCTTGTGCTCCGTCTTCGTGGAGGAATGCAAATTTTTGTCAAGACTTTGACCGGCAAGACCATTACCCTAGAGGTGGAAAGTTCTGACACTATTGATAACGTCAAGGCAAAGATCCAGGACAAGGAGGGAATCCCACCAGACCAACAAAGGCTTATCTTCGCTGGTAAACAGCTTGAGGATGGCCGAACGTTGGCTGACTATAACATCCAGAAGGAGTCAACTCTTCATCTTGTTCTGCGTCTCCGTGGTGGTATGCAGATTTTTGTGAAGACCCTTACTGGCAAGACTATTACTTTGGAGGTTGAGAGCTCTGATACAATAGACAACGTTAAGGCAAAGATCCAAGATAAGGAAGGCATTCCCCCTGATCAGCAGAGGTTGATTTTCGCTGGAAAGCAGCTGGAAGATGGACGCACGTTGGCTGACTATAACATTCAGAAAGAGTCCACCCTTCACCTTGTGCTTCGTCTCAGGGGAGGTATGCAGATCTTTGTGAAGACCTTGACAGGCAAAACCATTACTCTGGAGGTCGAGAGTTCGGATACCATTGACAATGTGAAGGCAAAAATCCAGGACAAGGAGGGAATTCCTCCGGACCAGCAAAGATTGATCTTTGCTGGGAAGCAGTTGGAGGATGGAAGAACCCTTGCGGACTATAACATCCAGAAGGAGTCCACCCTTCACCTTGTCCTCCGTCTTCGTGGAGGATTCTGAAATGTTCAGGGCTACTTTGTTTGGTCAGTTTCAGTGATTGTTGGTTGTGGTCTGTGACCGACAGAACTTGTTTTTGTGTGGGTCTATGGTGGCCCTTTAAATAACTTGGTTGTGTTTCCTTTTGAACTCTGAATATTCCAGTCAGTACTTCCCATTTGCTGTAATATCCATCGTTTGTTATAATATCCCAGTCAGTATTTCCCAATTAAGTCTCTCGTGTCTTATGGCATGGTGTTTCATTCTTGATTGCTTCTTAATGCATCATGTTATGGTATTAGTTACTGGTAGATTAATATGAGAGTTGCGCATAACCCTGATTACTGGAGTTTTATTGTGTAGTTAGGTATCACCATGTTGTGCCCTGAGCGAAGTGGATATAGCTTTGATTGTTATAGAAAGCTAACGTGTGAATGTATCTGTTGCATTGCATCTTTTCATCCGTTATCATGATGATGTGTTCTTGGAACTTTATCTGAAGTATTGCATGTCTACACCTGTTATAGTATCAGGTACAGCGTGAAATGAGATTGAGAAAGTTGAGATTACTGGGACCAAAATTTACTGAATTGGGATCAAATCGAGAGCTTTTAACTGGGGAGCTAATACTTCGTTAGTGTTTGTTATCTGATGTTTGGTTCTCATCAATTCATCTAATCTTTTTTGGAACCCAGAACAAAAAGATGACGTTGGTCTCATGCTTCCTGCCTATATTATGTTGGTAGTAGCTGTGGCCAACTGGCCATTCGCTTTCTCTATCTGCTTTTCTTCTTTGATGCGTTGTGATGTTTCTGCCTATGCTGAGAAACGTGAGCTCTCGCAACCTACGCATAAAGAAATTGGATTTTGGCGCTCCCCACCAAAGATTTACGTGATCCCGTGACATCGCGTGACCCTTTTTTTGTTTGGGTGAACGAGATCGCGTAACTTTTATACAGAAGATACCCTGAATGAAAGGGTCCTTTTTTGTTTTTTTAAACATAAGTATCTTTCTGGTAGAAGTAATCTTATTCAAAGTATTGTGTGGGGGTAAAGGAAGACAGAGAAGGAAGTGGCAATTCCACAGTAAAATGCGAATTGTTTCTGAGAAATATGCTACGATTATCGGCAAATGTATTTCTAAACCGACAGTGGGACTGCTTACTGCTTGCTTAGCTTCCCTGTTTTGAATATAAAATGTGATTATTTATCTGCTACGCCTGCACTTGGTGAATAATCAACGACTCATACCCCTAGGAAAAAAAATGTATTCCCAATTACAAGATTTCTTCAGAGAGATTTTCAAACTAAATTATGAATTGATATATATTCCGTTATTCTTAGGAAAAATCAGAGAGAAGGACTAAGAAAAGATTATATTTATTAGGGAGGATCCTAAAAAGTGTAATTATTTAGGAGGATCAAATATCAGTATATAATTTTAAAAATACAAAATACTCCCAACTACATCTCCTACAGTTTTTCTAACCACTAACTTTACAACCTATTTTTCATTAATAAAAATATTTTTACACTGTTATTTTACTTTTATATCCGTATTTTTATATTTTTATGATCTCAGTTTTCAGGTCTAATAACAATAAATAATTAAATACTGTTCAAATAAAATACATTTAGCTGAAACTATAACCTCCCTCCATCTATGCTCAATTGATGTAAACCCCAAAAAAATTATAAACCAAATAATTATGAGTGTGAAGTTTAAAAATTGAAATAAACCAAAAAAGGCAACATACTAACAACAAAAAATATTAATAAATCACATAGATCACGACACTAATGTTATCTAACACATTAACTTGAGGAATCTCAAAATTAATCTCCAAATATTATCCAGATGCAATTAGACTCACTGTATTAGTTAACGAAGTCTATACAATATTACTGTTATTATTAATGATCTTATAATGGTACAAACCAAAAATTAACAACGATTAGTATAGGGCAATGAAAAGTATTAGTGGTGTGAATCCATGTTGAGGAATGAGAAGAATGAGAGAGAGATGGGCCAGTATGAGATATTAAAGATTTAATAATTTAATTAAATCAAGGATTTAATTTAAAATTCAAAAATAGTGGTTAGAGGAAAGATAGGAGATTTGGTTAAGGGTAATTTCTTATTTTTAAAATTATATTTTAATATTTGGTCCTCTAAAATAATTACATTTTTTAAGATCCTTCCCAATAAATATTACTTTTTGCATGTCCTTCTCCCTAATTTTCCCTTAGTTTTATCTTCTTTTGCATTACATCCGGTAGTTATGCCATGATAGGAAAATACAATGACAAAAGGACCAGATCCTCACATGCTACCTTATACGAAGTAACATCGTTCTCGGCTTTTTGGGGTATGATGTTTTGTGCTCCAACAGGATCAACAGACAAGTATGCATCAAACAGCCTGGAATTCTGAAGTAACAATGGCGTTTTTAGCTGCAGAGAACTTGCCAGATACAATTCAACCTCGCCCTACCTTCCTCATTCACACAGTAAAGTTGGATCGAAAAATAGCTATTCCTGGAAAACTCCATTTTTCACTTTTGATCTTGGCAAAATCCAACCTTGTGAACGATAATGATCAATCTATATAAGTAAGGTCCCACTCCACCGTCCTTCCTTCGATTTACTCTACACTATTGAGTTTACGCGTGAATCATAAATATTCTCCCATCTTTAACTGTGAATTTGGCATTCTCAGTGGGAATATGCTGATACAGTTGTTCAAGATTTGGATTTCATCAAGAACTTTAGGAATATTCTTATCTGCTTGCGAAGATTGTAGTTTTGGGAGTTTGTCTCTGCTAGAGAGTTTTCCATGAACCAGTGACTCCTTTCTCTGAAGGACAAAACGTACAGGCAATGAATATCTATGAGGCCAAGAGAGAAATTCTAGTCCTCAACAGTAACGTTGTTTGCTTGTCTTATTTGTGGTTTTCAAGTTTCGGTTCTTTTCAACTGGTACAATCTATTTGATGTCATTCCAGTGCTCAACAGTAACCAAACGAAAAAAATTATCCTATAGCTGACTTTACCTACTTGTCCTCTCAAGCACAAGAATTTTATTTTTTTTATGCCTTTAAAAAGGTAATTTGAAAGCAGAAAAGAATCATGCATCAGACAAACTGCTATGTTTCATGTGAAACTCTGCTAAGGAAATGCTATATCAAAATAAGAAATCCACAGAAACCCCAAATCGGTTTTAAGTCCCAAAGCCTAGATCTACACAATTTCCATGGCATTAAGCGTTAAAGAGGTTCATCATAAATGGACCAATTTGGGATTAGATAAGGAAGCACCAAATACCAGCTCACCAGTTTTTTATTCAACAAACGTTCGTTTTAGAATCTTTCAGTGCTACGCGTGTGATGAAAATTGAAATCTTTACAGGCGAGAGAAGCGGAACACCCTCCCCCCTTTATTTTTACTGTCCCTGATGGAGAGAACTGACCTGATGGCATTTTGAGTGGTTAAAGAGACAGATCACCTAATAGCATTAAGTTTCAACATACTTCTGGGCCCTCCCCGCCAACTAGCCAACAATGAAAATTTCACGGATCATTTTAAAAGCCACACATCACATTCATGTATTCCTTCCAATACCTTTTCATCCACACGGAGACTAGAATTCTCTTTAACCAAGGGCAAAAAATCCGCGACATATCATATCAAAATCGTACCTTGGTGAAATTGATCGGCGCCACCTGTTTTAACGACAAGGATGACTATTAATACCACGCCAGTGAGTGGTTCATCTTACTTTTCCTTTCGCTTTTTCATCCCTTTGTTATCCGAATGGCTGCTTCAGAGCATTCTTCCACTGACGAAGTCTTGGAGAACCTTCGAGGTTTTTTTTCCCCCCAAGACACTCACGCTTTCTGTGGACATGTTTATATTTTAAAAATTCTTGTCTTTTGGTCACTGAACTTATTCTTTAGTCTTCTTTTTTTGTCACATGAGCATGATTATATGAGAGATCTACTGATGATAACTTTCTCAAGTCTCAGCTGATTGATCTCGTGCCATGCACTTCTGTTGTGGCGTTCACAGTGGACATTTCCTTCTTACATCCTGCTAATTTAAGGTTGCTGCTCCTTTTCAGAGGAAACCAGCAAAGAATCAAAGCTAGAATTTTCCAGCGATGAGGAAGAGTTGATTACCAGAATGTATAATCTAGTTGGTGAAAGGTCTGTTACTTCCATTTTCTTTCTTTTCAAATACTAACAAAAGGTACAGATTCATCAACCTGTTTATCCTGAAAGCTAAAATTACTAGTTCTTCCATCAGGTGGGCTTTGATAGCTGGGAGGATCCCAGGAAGAACAGCCGAAGAAATCGAAAAGTACTGGACTGCCACATACTCAACAAGTGACTGAAATGAAGTTAACGTTAGCTTCATAGAGTACAATTATATTGGTCATCTGCAAGTTTTCCTTCGACACCTTCTCTATTTATGACAGTCTTTGCCTTTGATTCAGCTCATCTCAGACTTTATTGTGTCACTTGTGTCTGTGTGAATGTAGTAGGCATGTTACTCTTATCATGAACCGATTCACAATCATTGTGTTTCAGTACTTTCTATCAATTCAATGTGCTCTCCAGGTTGCATGAATCGCACTAAGTGATGTTGGTGGGTGGGTGGGTCTGTCTGTTCATGACCTGTTAAAATATTCTGCCTGAAGGTGATTCTTTGGAGCCAAAAGGGATGACTACAACCAGGAAATGCCAAAACAAGTCACTGTCTTAACCAGAAAAGCAGCGCATAATATAACCCTTCCTCTTTACCAAAGCGACAGTCACTGTGACGAGTAACTCTTTGGCTTTGTTTGTGTTATTTAGTATTCACGCACACGGATGGACATTCCAACTAATAACAAGCTATATAATGGTAAAAGCTTGGCAAAAAAGCATTCAACATTAATGACAAAATCATATCAGGAAACTAATGATGGTTAGGTTGAGTGGTAAGAAACTTAATGCCCCTTGAACAAGGTTTTGAGTTAGAGTCTCGTCAATAAAAAAAAGCAACATTAGCAGAATTTTGTCCAATTAAAATCCCAAAATGACCGTAGCACCAACAAAAAAATTATATGGGGATGTCCTTGTTCTGTTACAGCTTCAAGTAGAGATATTGATTAGTATCAACTAGACAAATTCTCAAAAAATAGTGAAGTGTTACGTGTCTAAAAGACTACTTTTTGCAGAAGGGACATGCATGCCTAACAACACAGAAATATATAATGGCTTACATGAGCTTGTGTAATTAGCGCAAGCAGATTTACTTTACCCAAGAAAGAAAACGCAAGCAGATCTACTTAAAGAAACTAAACTGCCTTCGTTCTAGTGTTTTTGCTATAATTTGCCATGATGCATGCTTCAAAGAGTGAGACAAGTCATGTAAACTTTTGGATTAGGCTTGACTTGATGCTCCACCTAACACTGATACTTCAGTTTTCACATTTCACCTTAAGCGCGCACGCGTGCACACATAACCATCTTTAGATTATAGTTTTATGAAGCCAAATTTGCTTATTTTCAACATAAATCTCCCATCCTCTATTTGAATCTTTTCAGTGTTTGCAGAACAGTCCAAGTCTTCGCTCAATTCAATGTAATGCTATCTCTAGTTTTGTGCTTTCAGTTTTCGCTAATCTCTTCGGATCTTCCCTGTTTCCTTTGTATCTTCGATTCTTGGTTTCTGAGCAAAGATCTCAACGCGAGACACCAGTTTCCAATGTTCTATATAACAAAAATTTGGATGCTTGGACAATCACTCTTCCCCGCCCAATGTTCTAAAACAGAGGCCACGTACTTAACAGGAAATATCTATTTCCAATTGGAATATTCCATTTTCCTTTGGTAAAGTTGCCATGAAAAATGATCTGTTTTCCACTTTCTTTCCTCGTTCTCATACGCCAAATTCCATTTACATATCATGATTGCCCAGAGTATCCTCTTACCGAACGGTAAGAAACTAATTTCCCAAGATACTATTAGACGCTGTAAAAAAGACTCCTCTCAGTGTTTTTTTTTCCATATACACAGCTTTAAGGATCGAACTTAAGACATAATATTTAAGGCCGAAGTTCCATTCACTTGGACCAACATTTATTGGTTAATTTTGTAAACTTTTATTGCACAAGCAAAAGCAGAAGTAACAGAAACATTAACATGAGCTCCATTTCGGATAATATTGGCCCACTTTTGCTGTTTATCTTCGTACTTTGCTCTAGGCGAGGACATAAGAAATCTGTAACAGACATCCTCTGCAGAATAATTGTACAAAGTCTGGATTGTTCCATGTAAAAGATACTGTGAATTTTATCCATTTATTCCCGGATAATAAAAGGGGGAGTAACAAAATAGAAGATCATGAACAAGAAAGACTAAACAAAAAGGAAAAAGGAAGATTTTTCATGTTGAGCTTATAATTTCTAAGCATCAACAATGTCTGGATCAATTTCAGCGGATGCAAAAAGAAGCTCGGGCTGTTCTTGTCTTCCGAGCTCGTATGTTCCATCAATGGCATTGTTCCTCCCCAACGCCTTCAAAGCCAAATGCGCCGCCTTCTGCCCCGATATCATCATCGCCCCAAACGTTGGACCCTGCCATAACAATCATCATTATTACACATGTTCGTGAATCTGTCTTTTGCATATGGAAGGGGGGAAAAAAGAAGAAGCTTTTTTTGGTTGTTTCATTCACATATCATGAACTTACCATTCTGGGGGCTCCGTCAATCTCTGCAACTTCCATGCCCGTGACGATCATGCCAGGCACAACCTCCCTAGTTAGTCGAACAATATCATCCTCGGCAGTATTCATGTCCAGCGCCTTCATTCCTGGGACGCTGTCGATCATCCCTATGCTCTTCAATCTCTTAACCCCCGTCGCTCCGAAAGGCCCGTCGTGCCCGCACGAGCTCACCACCACCTTCGCCTCCATCACGTTCGGGTCCATGCATGATTGTGTGTCGTGGTTCATCGACACCAACGCCCAGTTGGTCACAACTCCGGCCACCCTCCCTTCCTTCACGATCAAATCCTCTGCCGCCACCGCGTTGAACAGCTTCACGTTCGGCCGTGAGAGAAGCTGGCTCATGATCGTCGAAGTAAACAGAGCCGCGTGTTTAATGACCACGTAGTCCTCAGCCTCGTCGTACTCGATCCCGAGCTCGTCGAGGAACATGTGGGCCGGCTTGCGGACAACCATAGCCGAGAAGAGCTGCCCGCCGAGCCATGCACCGCCGCCGGGGCTGACAGATTGTTCGATGATGGCCACGCTGACAGAGGGGTTCTTGCTGAGCTCGTAGGCGCAGGAGAGGCCAGCAGAACCGGCTCCGACGATGACGACGTCGGTGTCGGCGTAGGTGATCATGTCTGTCATGTAACGACGGGTCATTTCGCGGGAGACGATGGATTCTTTGATGGGTTGGAACTTGAAGGAATTGAGGTCGTAGGAGGGAGTGTTTAGGGACATGGAGATCGAAGATTTAACAGGAGTGAAGCGAGAAGGAATTGAAGAAGGTATCTTGTTGTGGATGAAAGAAGATTTCGGGTTTGAAGAGATGGAAGAGGTCAGGGTTGCAGTGGCCATGGCTGCCATACTGTGATTGATGATTCGGTACGGAATTGGATAGAAGAAGAACAAGAGGGAACTGGTCTATACTGCGAAGTGAAGGAGGGAAAGGGATTTATAAACAAAATGAGTAGGACCTTACTGGGAGAAGAGTGAAATATCTGAATGAAAAATCTGAGTGTATTCGTTTGGGAAGAGGAAGATAGAGTTTCAACGGCGGAGAATGATGGGGTTTTCGCTATCCGGGGAGGAGATATTTTGTCAGACATCGGATACCATATCAGCTTTTTGGCAGAAGAAAACAAGCAACAGGAAGCTGTGACTGCAAAAAGAAAAGGGAAATAAAAGGAGATGTACAGTAGTACCATATAAGTACAAATGAGATTCACAAGATGTTTGTTTCTCTAATCCAATGATATTTTGCTAAGTAATGATTTATATCATTGTTCACAATGTTTTAGGATCGTGCTTATGATTCACAATCTGGGCAATGTATAGTAATAGGTTAATTAGGTTAAATTCGTTTTCAAAGAGTTTTTATATTAAATGCACGAAATGGACAATACCTGCGAAATTTTTAATTTACGTTTTGTTTAGATACTTCAATTTTATTACAATTTTTAAAAAAAAATCTGAGATTTAAAATAATTGTATGAACTCTAATGAAACATATGGAGAAAGTCTGATCTGAGATTTAATATCGTGAATAAGAAGATGCAAAAACAAAAAAAGAAGATAAATTCATAACATCCAATAATAAAAAGTAGTCAAAATAAATAAATAAGGGCTTTGTGTGGTTGTTAGTAAGGCTCCACAAAAGCCAGGTTGGTGTGGACCGGGCTAGGCTTGGTTTGTCCGGCCTAAGCTAGCCAGTTTAAAATATCTGATGGGCCCCCAAAATAATGGGCTTCAATGTTCTGGGCTTTTCTGCCGCTTCACATACATGGAGTACCAATTACAGTTTTTTGTGGTCCACAAAGATCCAAAAGAAAATTAGCTCAACAATGCAGAACGAATTTAACCGTAATCCCTATTGGAAAATGTACTCATATTCAGTGTCGGACAGTATTTTGAATAAAATTACCTCTAATAAGAGGTGAAAGATAGTCCAATATTAAATATAACAAAAAAAAAACAATAGTCCAGTATAAAATACAACCAGATATGGAAAAAAATGTAAAGAGCAGCAGGAAAATAAGGAGAAAACAATCCAATAACAACATGGTCGTAAATACAAAAACTAATTTGTAATATAAATTGTATTATAACTAACTCTTATATTTAAAACAGAGGTAGTATTAATATTTGCAAATAACACCCATCAACCAAAGAGTTTGAAACTACCAAAGAGGCCAATTTGGCAATGAGAGTTACTTTAATAATTTTAAGGGGTGTTTGGATTAGAACCAAACTATAACTTTAAAAATGATTTTTCTGGTATACAGAGTAAGTATATGAGAAGAGCATGAAAATGTTTTTAAAAAACACTCCCAAGAAACCCAAAACACCTTTTTATTCTTATAAGCTGTTTCAAAGAGTCAATCGGCAAAAATATGGACCAAGTCCATGCACATGCACTTATCAGCTGGGGTCCTAATCCAATAATTAGAAGAATTAGTGAGTAAAACACCATTTTGTTTTCAGGAAGGCGCAAGGCCATGTGCACATCGCTGGTAGATCCAGAATCCATTCATAACGTAAAAACCCTGGTGGAACGGACCCTAATCTTAGAATTAATCTAAATAGTAATAATTGAGTTGAATTGGTCAGAACATACAATTTAAATATATTTTTTTTTAACGTTCAATTGCTCATGGGATGCAGTGGACTTTGGGGCCATGTGATCGAGTTGCGTACTCCTTCTTGAGGGACAGGGCAATGGTAATAATAGAGATCAGATCAGTGATTGAATTTAAAATTTGGCATTCAAGTGTGGGGGATGTTGGTTGGCTGGTCATTATCTTCTTAAACTTTGAGCATTACATTTAACCCCCACCTTTCCTTCCTTCTTTTTTTTTTTTTTTGGTTACAGCTTTTCTTTTTCTTTGTTCCCTTAATCACCTCGTTGGTTGCTAAAGATTAAGTTTAATAATATTATCATATTACTCCTAAAAAGCAGCTTAACCCCCCATTTCTATAAAGCAAATCTAGTTTCACTTTCTCCACTCTAAAGCAATTGTCATTCAACAAGAATTAATTCATCTTTATTTGTTTAATTTATTGCCATAACTCTGTGCATTCTTTGACTTCGTCTCCCAATTTTTGCATAATATTAAGATATAAACCACTCTTCTGGATCGCATGTGTAGTAGACTGCCATTTTCAATATAATATAATTATTTATTATTATTTAAAAAAATAATACTGCATTTTGCTCTAAATATGTATATAGGACCTCTTAAGAAATTTGGCTTATCCTCACTTTATTAACTTTTATATGGAAAATATCATAAATTATTAAACATATAAATGAACTCTTATAGTAGTATAAATGGAGAATATAACATATACTATAATATTGGTAATAATTGGGGTTGAGAATAGCCCAGCGGAATGCAGCTGTCAAGAATTTCAATCACGCGCTGTTTCATGCAGCCAATAGAATGAGAGGCCCCACCTCCCTCACTTCTTCTTCCCTCACGGGGTCCCCTGTCTCCTCCCTCCCCACTTTTTCTATTCATTTCCTGCTTCCCATCTCTCTTTTAATTCTCATTACCCATAATACCCCTTCTTGCTTTTGCTGATTTGTTTCTCTCACACAGACCAATGCTACACACCCAAAAAAAAAAAAAAACAGAGAAGATTTTATTTATATTGCCAAAGTTTACATCTACTGTGAGGACATCCAATGAAATGGTAATAACACAGAAGATTAGATGGATTTTACATTTCTTCTACAGTGACGAAATACTATTACGTTTAGTGGGCAATGCATCATGAGTGGGCAAATTGGTAAATTCCACGCCTGCATATAGTTCTGTTACTCTCAAGAAAACACAAGATGCAAATAATTAATTCCAACAAGTGACGTCGGTATGTGAGCTTGGGTCCAAAAAGAAACTGGGGAACATTAGCATATGATGTTACAACTGGATCCTCAGATGCTCCGTATCATTTTCAAATAATCCTCCTCTCATTTATTCAACACACCCTCCTCATCTCTCACTCACAGATCCAATCTCTGTCACTCCAAAATCTTCCCTCATCCACCATGGGCACTCCTCCAAGCCCGGTTTCTTCATCACCGACCATGATCCTTCTCATTGCACTTCTCATGGCCATGGCGGCTGCATCCCAAGCAGCCATTTCCAAAGGATCCTTTGAAGACAACTTCAGCATAATGTGGTCCAAGGAACATTTCACTACCTCCGAAGATGGCCAGATCTGGTATCTCTCTCTCGACAAAGAAACAGGTAATTCACTAACTATCTTTTGGTTATGAAGGTAAACTGTTTGATCAATAGACCATTTGGGCTATGTTTGATCAAACAGAGCATTTAGGATACTTCCATTGATGAGAACGATATAGGAAAGTGGGTAGCGAAAAGTTTAAACCTTTTTATGTGGTTGTTTGATGAACAGGATGTGGGTTTCAAACAAAACAACGCTACAGATTTGGATGGTTCAGTATGAAGCTGAAGCTAGTAGGAGGTGATTCTGCTGGTGTGGTGACAGCTTATTATGTAAGTACTCAAATACTCAAACTCAAGAATGCATGAAATGGTATGTCTCCCAGAGATGGTTGGTAGATATATGAGACGAAGGAATTGGATTGAATTTGACGCAGATGTGCAGTGAGAATGGAGCAGGGCCAGAAAGAGACGAGATTGATTTTGAGTTCTTGGGGAACAGGACAGGGCAGCCTTACTTGATCCAAACAAACATCTACAAGAATGGTACTGGAGGCCGTGAGATGAGGCACGTCCTCTGGTTCGACCCCACTGAGGACTACCACACTTACTCTGTTCTCTGGAACGAACACCAGCTCGTGTAAGTTCCCTTTCTTCTCTTCTCGATGATCCCATTTTCCAACTGATAGGACCAAGACCAACTCTCAGATTGGTATAAATCAACAAACTGTTCATAACCAGTACTGATGAATCTTCCTTTCTGAACTGAGCCATTGCTAACAACAGTAAGCGATTGTGGGATTTGGGATGGCAGGTTTTTTGTGGACAGAGTTCCAATAAGAGTGTTCAAGAACAATGGGAAGCCAAACAACTTCTTCCCAACCGATAAACCGATGTACTTGTTCTCGAGTATATGGAATGCAGATGACTGGGCCACGAGGGGAGGATTGGAGAAGACGAACTGGAAGCTAGCGCCATTCGTGTCATCTTACAAGGACTTCAGTGTGGATGCTTGCCAGTGGGAGGATCCATACCCAGCTTGTGTGTCCTCCACCACTAAGAACTGGTGGGATCAGTACAATGCTTGGCATCTCTCTGATGATCAGAAGAAGGATTATGCTTGGGTTCAGAGAAACTTGGTTATTTATGATTATTGCAATGATTCTGAACGATTTCCTACTTTGCCTGAAGAGTGCTCTTTGAGCCCTTGGGATTAAAATTCTTTTCTATTCTTTATTTTTCTTCCCCTCATCCCCCCTTTTGTCTTGAAATTGTATGCTGTGAAATAAAGTTATAATGTCATGTATTGTTTTAGCAATTTATTGATATAATTTATTCACATAAATTATGGGGAATATTCATTAAAATAAAGCATATAGTTTCATTAAGTTTGTTATCTAATTATAAAGTACAATATACACACCTCCATAAATATTTAATGATATATAATTTGGTTAAAAAGTTTAATTAACTTATGTTAACTTTTTGATTATATTAGTTTTATAGAGTGAAAATTTGACCTACATCTTCAACAATTCAAATTAAATTATTAAATATAGACTTTTTTTTACGAAGAATTGTTTTTATTTTAATATATCATAAAAAGGGAATGTGATAGTAAATCTAATCCAAACAAAACTTCATGCTTAATTTGACCCCACTAAATAATACTCCTCCGGTCCTTATTATAAGACCCCATTTGACTTTTTATTTGGTCCTAATTATAAGACCCCAATCCATTTTGTCTCTTATATTTATGCATTTTTTTTCAAGATAATCCTTCTAATAATGATAGTTTTAGCCAATATACTTAATTATCAAGGATATTTTAGGAATGACAACACTTATTTATTATAAATAACCAACTTAACTTACTTCCTTAATCTCCTCAAATAAGTCAATTGGGTCTTATAATTAGGACCGGAGGAGTATTATTCAGGAACAAAAACTCAATATAGTTATAAAATATGGAGCAATAATAACAAATGGTTTATTTGGAATAACTTAAAGCAATTTTTTAGTTATAATTTACAAAATATGAGATAAATATATAATAAAATTTTTATTTTGATTTAAGTGAAAATGCTTATAAGCACTTATACATTGTAGATCTAAACAAGGAGAAACCCAACCAAAACCTATAATAACCTATTATACTAGGTGCTTCAACTAGACTTAAAGAACATGAATAGAAACTAGTTTCTGAATATGAAACATATTTTAAAGTGTAATCAGATAAGTATAACTGAGATTACTTATATTTACTTATGCATTTTGTAACATCCTAAGTTTTATCGGGTTTTAATAGCCTCTTTTGGGTTGATTTTGAGGATAGATTAGTGATTTAATCTTGATCTTGGTGTTTGGGTTGGATTTGAGGTTGGTTGGAGGCATAGGTGAACGTACCCCTCTCAGGCTTCGCCGCGGCGCACCGGGAGTTTCAAAGGGGAGTGTCTTCTCGGGAAGGTTTGGCCGCGGCGAAGTTTAGGGGACGTCGCGGCGAAGTTGTTCAGGTGAGCGAGGCTTCCCTTTCTGGAAGGTTTCACCGCGGCGAAGGTAAGGGCACGCCGCGGCGAAGTCAGGTTTTCAGGCGAGTAATCCCTCTCGGGATTAGTTCGCCGCGGCGAAAGGTCGCGAATCTATATAGTCGCGGGAGGGTTCAGCGTGCGAAAATAAGAAAAATCTGAAGGAGGAGAGAGGAGCTCTGCTAGGGTTTCGAACTTTTGGCTTAGAGGAGACATTTCTAAGGATCCATTACCTCAAGTAAGTGATTTTAACCTCTAATCTACCTTCTTGATTGGAATTTATAAGGATTTATGGAGAAACCCTAGGATTTTTTAGGTTGTGTTGGAATTGAGGTTTTTGACCGATTGTTTTGGGTTTAATTGATTGCATTGGGTTAGTTTAAGTATTTAATCGGTGTAGTTTTCTTAGATTTAAAGAATCTTGAGTTTTGGAGTTAGGGTTTATGGAATTGGATGATTTGGGATTGAGGATGATAATGTAGAGATTGATTTTGAGTTTTGTGAATTGGGTTATGTTAAGGAGGGTTAAATTGGAGGTTTAATCGGTTTAGAATTGTTGTTGGAACCTTAATTGCTCACATGAGATGTTGGAGATTGAATTCCTATAGTGGGTCCTTGAGGTTTGAACTCTAATTGATGCTTGGAAGGAGACTTGATGTTTTAATAGACTTTGAGGACTTTGGAGTGTTGTTTTGATAGTTATACCCTTTGAGTTGGGTAGAGTTTTGATGGGAGATAGGAATTTTGTGTCCCCAAGTGTTGTTTTGGCCACATTATTAGTTTGAGAGCTAATATATGTTGGTTGTGTGTTTGTGTGCTTGTGTAGACCGGTTGTGAGTCTCGGTGGTGCACGGGGCCACATCGTTGGTTTGTTGTTCCTTGCTCAGGCGAGAGGTAACCACTTTCCAATCCTTAGTACTTGCTTCTGTGGTATTGTGAGTAGATTTGTGTTTTATGCTCCAAGTAGTAATTGTGTTCAAACTATATGTTGTATATAGAAAGGGAAAACCGTCTTGTGGGGTTTTCGACTAATGATGAATGAATTTTGGAATTGTGAAATGAATTTTGGAATTGTGAAAGATATGCCACTGAATGAGGTTAATTGTGAAATGATTATTACTCTTGATTATGATTTGAGCATGATGCATAATTTGGGATTTGGTGAGAGTTTGATAGTTACTACCACGTGGTAAGGCCTCCATTAATGCATGATGGTTGGCTCTTTACGTCCCCCATAGTGAGGGATAGGCCTTCGGGCTCATTACGTCCCCCAGAGTGAGGGATAGGCCGGGTTCGGCTCCTGAAAATCCCCCAAAGTGAGGGATTTGATTGATGGGATTGCATCATTGCACTTGCATGAATTGTTGTGGCTATCAATATATATATATATATATAATTTGTGAACTGCCCCACTTGACACCTCACGAGCACCTATTTAGTAGTACCTAGTATTGGAAAGGTTGGTTACTGAGACTTTGTCTCACCCCGTGGTTTACAATATTTTCAGGTGAAGGTTCTAGGCGTGCGCCTTCGGGAAGAGACGCAGAGGCTTGAGCTTGGTTAGCTTTAGGCCTCTAGCTTTATTTATGTATGGATAGTTGTATATTGCCACGTTTAGGGTCCTTTTAAACTATTTTGATTGCCCGGTTTATTCGTAAACTGGAGGAAGTGTATCTTCTTCTTATTTCAATTGGGCCGGAGGCCCCTTTTTATTGATTTTGTAAACTGGAGAATATATTATCTACTCGTTTTGTTGGCCGGAGGCCATTCCTATTATTTTATGAAACTTTGTTATTCGTGGTTGAGATCTATTGGGATGGGCTGATTTTGATGTATGTCGTTACCCGGGCCGGAGGCTCGGAGGCCCAGTGATTGTGATTGAATGATGATAGTTGCATGCAACTGCATTTGAGATGGAACCAAGTTTTAAATGTTAATTTTCTAAAATTACGCAATTTCTTTCTACTATGGTAGTTGTTGTAACATCTTTCTTTTTCTACCATAGTAGCGGTCTTATGACGAGTTATAATGTTTTTGAGGTTAAGGGTCTTACACATTTGCATTTCATATGATGAAAGTTTGCATCTCTTTTGAAGTTAACATATTATATGGTTTCACTATTATACTCTGATTGGTCTAAAATTGACCTCAAAAGTGATTAAAAAAAGTATTTCATATAAGTAATTACTTATTACATTATATGGGATTAGACAAACTTATAGAAGTAGGATTAGGGAATACCATCTCCCCTCATAATACTCTCCAATTCTACATATATGAGTTTGTCTAATCCCATGTAACATATAATCTCTCATGCTAAATATTCTTTTAATAGATTTTCTCAATCCCAATCTCAATCCTACTTCTCGTTTTTAATACTTTGTACCATATGAGACCTTAGCTTATCATTTGGTACGAAACATTGAAAATAAAGGATGGGGGTTAAAATTGAGACTGAGAAAATATTGTTTAGTATGAGAAATTGTTTGTTGCATAGGATTAGATAGATCTAATGATCTATATAGGTGGAATTGAGGAATACCATAGGGAGAAGTGGTATTCTCCAATTCTACTTCCATGAGTTTGCCTAATCCCATATAACAAGCAATTACTCATATTAAAGAATTTTTTAATGATTTTTTTCAATTGCAATCATAATCCATATCTCTTATTTTTAATGCTTCATATTGAACAAGATCTAAAAGTTTCCTTAGCTCCTATCCGAATGTGGTACAATTGATTTAATCATTTCCTTAAGCATCCACATCGAATCATTTTCATTTATTTCAACATGGAAATATACCTTATTGGAGGCTACGTGAGATTTTGATCATGCAGACTTCACTAATCTCATGGATATTCACTCATTTACCTCCATAATATTTTCAATTGGAAGTCAATATTAGAAAATGCACATCATTTATGAAGTCTGCAATACTTTTGAACTAAATATATTCTTGAGTTATGGACAAGCTCGCGAATTTGAAGGATTCTTCATTAAAGTTGAAGGTTTGCCATGAAATGGTAATTAATGCCCTCTTCTTCTTCAATACTGGCTTTGATCTGAATATTCAGATCCCAGAAAAGTGCGAAATAAGCTTTGTTCCTCATTTGATGGAAGCTAAGCTCTGAATTCTGCTTACCAGGAAGAGAAAAAATGATGCATACACTCAGAAATCTTAAATTTAGAGAATGTTTGAAACACCCCAAAAGTGCTTTTAAAAAATAATTTTTCATAAATCGAGATAAATTTTTTTATATATTTAATTTGTATACTATAAAATGATTTTTAAACTTATGATTTGGTTTTCGTCCAAACACCTCCTTAATATATCTGCATATCTCAGAATATTTCATTGTGTACAGACGTGAAAAAAGATAATACAAACAGAGATGTGATGTAACAATTTTCATATTGAATATGATCTGTACATACTTTATCCTCCCTGTATCATAACTTCCGTACTTGGTTCCATGATTGTTTAATTTTTGCAATAAATGTTATTCCAAATTTGATTTAGATTAGGATTTTGATTAAACATAAATATAATTATGTTGTCCATATGTAATTGTGGATTATGGGTTGGGTATACGAAAGAAGAGACGATTTGTACATTACAAAATAACAATCCAATGGCCCAGGGCCCACGCGCTAAAAATTTTGTCGAGGGTAATATTGTCAACTCGCTCTTGTTCGGGGGTTGAAAATTTTTTGCATTGCTTAAACGACATCATTCAGCTGAAGGCGCGATAGGGTTCTGGTTAGGGGGCCGTGGAATCGATAATTGAGTTTATTGTCGGGAATCAGAGCCAGCAACGATCGCAATGGTCTGTGAGAAGTGTAAGTTGCTTGTAATTTCTAGTTCAATTGGATTTTTTGGGTGAAATTTTCTGAAAATCTGCAGGGTTTAGGAGCAACTGTTTGCAGTTTTCTGTATGCTGATTACAATTGTTTTCGCTTTCAGGTGAGAAGAAATTAGCCAAGGTGATAGTACCGGATAAGTGGAAAGAGGGAGCTAGCAATACTACCGAGGGTGGTGGCCGGAAGATCAACGAGAACAAGCTTCTCTCGAAGAAGAACAGGTACATCAAGATTCAAGTTTATATTTTTATTTTTCCTTTCTTTTTCTTATTGGGTATGCTTTGGCTCTTTGATCGATATTATTGTAATGCTTAGGTGAGAAATTCGAAGTGATGTCTATACGCAAATTAAGTTTTTCTAATGAAAATTAATTCATGATCTTGCGGTTCTGTTTGTGGATTCGTGCTGTGACAGACGCTATTCTAGAACAAATGGTGTCATGAACTTTAACATGATATACAGGCGGTGAATGTTACTTGTTAGTTCCTCTTATTCAATTATGCTTTGTTTTGTCAAACACGTTGCAGATTTGCAATCGTGACTCCTAGAGAGGGAGCGATTTATAATATGGGAAGAAAAAGTTATGACCCCTGCTTCTTTCTTCTCTCGTTTTCTTTTAGGATATTGTGATTTTACATATGCGCTTGTAATGCCTCTAAGGCTCTGACATCCAATGCACCGAACGATTATATGTCACGACAATTTCCGTCAGTAGTTACTAGCCGAAGTACTAGTTCGCAGTTTCGCTGAAGTTTTACTTTATTACAAGTGTCTAGAATCCTGCCCCCTTTTCTTCCAGGGTGGTCACTCTCATCTGACCAGTAAAATTGATAGTGGTTCAAAATATTTTGAGATCATAAAAATGATTAATTGTAGCTGCTCATATTCTATCTTGGTTACAGGAGTCAATAGTTTGCCATTTATACAACTTGATGCTTACTATAAGCTTAGTAATGTTTAAGAAGTATGGACAGAGGATATGAAACACGACACAATCAAATCAAAATATTATCAATAACTAGTGGTTCAAAATTTATGAATTTGAGAGTATGCTTTGTAGGTTCTTGTCTTTGCGACGCTTATTATTTCCTGAAAACGTGAAAGATTACCTATGGTGCTTAGTGAGATGAATAAATTAGCATATACGCTAGGATGAAGCAAGTGTAGTCTCCTTTATGAATATGTTTGCGTTAAGTATCTCCTGGCAGACTGCCGGTGAGTTGGTGGTATGTTTTCATTTTGTTTATGAATTGGTTAGACTTACACGTTTAGATCGTGAATCTTCTGTAAATTTATTCTTGCATTGATTTGCTTGCAGATGGACCCCTTATGGAAACACTAAGTGCATTATTTGCAAGCAGCAGGTGCACCAGGATGCCAAGTATTGTCATACCTGTGCTTACTCTAAAGGTAAATCTTCTTGTTTTGGAGATTTTCTGTAACTAGACATTTTTGCAATCCGGTAACCATATTGAAATCAGGGTTCATATTGTATTTCAGGAGTTTGTGCTATGTGTGGTAAGCAAGTTCTTGACACCAAGTTTTACAAACAAAGCAATGTATAGTGGACACCGGTTGTGTGCGGGATGCGACATCATCTTTCTGGATAGCTGTCTAGGTGATGCTGATACCTATGTAACTGAAGCTGTACTCGTAGTTTAAAAGTTGAACGGTTTCTGTTTAACCTGAAGGCTGAAAGGCCGTGACTCGTGCCTTTCGTATTACTATCATTCTTTGTAATGCAACCCTTTTCAGGGAAAGTCTTCAGTGATGGTTAATCCAAATTTCGTGGGCTCTCTAGGTGAGGGACTGAGGGTTATTGGGAGATGCTCCTTTGCTCCTCTGGTCTTGCCAACAAAATATTGTTTGTTTGTCCCCGGCAAATCATTAACAGCTATTTATTTATGTTTATCTAATGTTTTTCTTTCAAAGGAGTTGGGTGAGCAAGGGGAAGGAGGTGGAGGCTATTTTGCCCTTGATCTTCATTCTTGAATGTGGCGCCTTCTTTTTACCCCTATTCAAGATATCACACTCTATTCCGTTAGGCTGGACCCACTAATGTTGAAATTTTCTATAACTAGCATGTACTTCCCGCGCGATGCGCGGAGCTCATAATTTAGAATTTTTTTATTTTAATTTGTTAAAGAAACCCACATTCATCACAAATAACTATATTATTATAATTCAAAACATTTTATGAATTCACTACACTATATTATTAACTACTATATTTAAATGATTGTGTTTGTTTCATTACATTTGTAGCTTGTGCAAACTAATTAATTTAAAATAACTTCTTAGTATTAATTAGATGGGAGTTATGACATTTTAGCCTTCAATGCACTGTAACAATCATGTTATGTATTTAACCTTATCTTTTACGACTATACTTCCACTTTACATTTGGATGTCATTATTTGCAAATTCCTACATCTTCGAATAGTAGTTAATTTTTTACAATAGTTTTTGCCATTTTGCACAAATGTTTTTCATCCTATCATGCTTCTAACTCATAAAAGATTTATTCAACTTCAATTTTTTACTGAGTATGACTTCTCATATTTTTAATATTTCTTTTCAAATAATATAAACGGGTAAAATGCTGATTCAACATCATGATTGATGTACTCAAACTAATTAAAAAATATTAAGAAAGTAATATTAACATGTAGGAAAAGTGATTCTAAAAAAAGTTGAAACAATTCTTGTGTTGATCATTTAGTGAAACCTACTCATAGTAGTAATAACATATTTTATATCCTTGATGATTCTCTACCTATTTATCCTTTAGGTAGAGGTTGATGAAGGGTGTTGGTTATGCTTTCCCTTTAGGATTCTTTTTTTTTTTTTTTTGTAGTTTTTAGTTTCCGCTGTGCCTTTCTTTGAGGTTCTTAGCTTCCAGTTTTTATTCAAAAATCAAAAAATCGAAACAACCAACATAAATAAATCAATTACCAATAAGAAGCAAACTTATAAAATTATTGAAACTAAAAAATTAATTGTACTTGATACCTTTAGCATTTCAAAGTTATAAAAATATTATAGCACACATAATGTAGGATGAATAATAAGAAGACAAAATGGTCTTTGCTATATATGCGTAAAGAGTAACTATGACCTGATGATAAGGGAGGCTGCATAGTATAGGGTAAGTATAATTAAGGGGAAGTTTATTAGCATGATTTCTTTTCTAACGTCACATTCCTTTGTGTTTCTAGTTACCAGATGGATATGGTCCGCATGGTTTTTGCTTGCATGAAACTCACTTTACCCTGGTTGTTTTTGATGGGGCAGCCACCAAGTTTGGTGTTTTTTTTAAGCAAAAAATGTTCGATGAGTGTTAAAGGTTGAACTTGATGAGAAGATTTTTTTCCTCGTTACACACAATTAAGTATTTTTTCCATCGGAGATAATTCTAGTGACAAGAAGATTTTGAATGTATTTATTGTTTTGGAGAAACAAACTCCTGAATGCCCAAAGACCAGGTTAGATAAGGAAATCGAGTAAAGCAGTGTATTAATTTATGTAAGGATATATGAAGCTATTTTATTTTTATTTTAAGTACAAAAAGAACTTATACCTTTCAAGTTAAAAATATTATCTTAAAATAAAAACAAATCTCTTGAATTTCTTTCAACATGATAACAATGTCTCCTTGTTAACAGTAATGGTTACAAACTTCAAACGCTCATTTTCACTACCACGCATAACTATAATATTGTTAAAGTGATTTGATACCCATGTGATGGATGTCATTAGATTGTATCATAACCAATAAAATCGTGATTTGAAGGCAAAGGACTGATGAATAGGGGGAAAAATCATTAGATTATATTATCGTAACTACATATGCAATAAAAAAAAAATCTTACTTTTGCCCTAAAAGAAAAAAGTAGCTGTTAACATTGTTATCAACATGATCCATCCTTTCAATTTAGAGATAAAAAGAAGAAACATAAAGGGCTCCTTTTAATTTGCAGTGCCTGCCATCAACATTTGCCATATTTTAACAGCCTACCATTGCAGCCAAAATGCCTACATGAGAGCACCGCTCCAATCCTGTGAACTTTTGCGTTGTTATTCCAAACTTTGAAGATGCGTTGTTATTCCATAGAATATTATATGACACCTTCATAGAGAACTTTTGACCAACTGGGCTTTTCATGAGTCATTGAATAAGGAACATTTACACAAGATAGCCACGTTGCTCTTCCCATTGATAGGTGTGATCATGAAGAGATCATCAATGTCCGTTTGATTCTTTGACAACCTCCTAACCTATGGTTATGTACACATTGATAACCCAGCATGAGGGAGAATAGAACATAATACATATAATGCAGAACTAAAGAGGGTGAAACTCTTTTAGGAAACAAATGAAAATGAGAATTGAGGGAAATTATGTGCTAAACAATTCGAAATAGGAAAAAAGAAACAAAGAAAATGATAGGTGAAGTGGTTCAATTCTGTTATGTTTAAGGCACCCGGGAGATCAACTCTCTTAATAGTATATATAATTGAATGTTTAAGTTCATGGCTTACTATAAAAGGTAGTTGGATCCAGTTAATCAAAGGGTAGATATCCAGCAGTCAAAACATATAGAATAACCTCACAAGACCCAACATCTCTCGTTACTCCATTGCAACCCTTGTGACTGAGCACCAGATCCAACTTCAACTTTACCCCTTGGACTATATAGTCTGAAGCCCCAAAGCTGAAATCTTTATATTTCTTGGAGACTCTAGCAATAAATTTTCAAGCTGCAGAGAGCAGAAATAACAATCAATAACTGAAAGTCATAAGGATAATCAGAAGCTCCCAAGGTCCCAGTGTATGCATACCCTTAAATCTCTAATAGACTCCCTTGCTGAAGCAATAAGTTGCTGGATTTATCTGCTAGCTTCAGCTTCACCAAGACAGTTATGGTATGCCTGCACATTCATTTTTTTTCCGAACAAATTATGAAGATCTTAAAGAAATAGTAAATGTTTTGAATTAAGGGCAAATGCACTATTACAGAAAGAGAGCAATGTAATTAACCTAGCTGCATACTCTCAAGAAACTCATCTTAAGAAACTCAACTCCTCTAACTCCACCTTTGGAGGAGGAGGCCCCTAGTAAAATCTCGGCACCTCTGCAAGTAAGTGGGGTTTAGACAATAATGTGCCAAAAAAATGAGCCAATACCTTTGGTAACCGATAGAAATATCCTCCACCATGCAATAGGGCAAATGCACTCCTCTGTGTTACGAAGAGACAGAACAACTTATTATAAAATAACAGAAAACACAAAAATTTAACAACTAACAAATTGATATTGGAAGCCAAATAAATGAACATAGATGTTTCAGAAAGTATGAGAGCCACCCACCATGGTTTGTCGCTGCTAACTTTATGAGGAAAACGAATCTGAGGCAAGGACGAGGGGAAAGGGCTTCCGGGAAGGGAAAAGAAGGGAGCAATGGTCAGCTCTGAGGGAGAAAGTGATGCTCCTCGATTTAGGTCGCCATCTTTGTGTCTTAACCTTATGCAGCAGAAGAAACCACCAACTCTACGCTAGAGTCATCCCTTCAAAACTGGTTGGATATGGGGACTCTTGGCGCTTGAATATGAAGGATGAAGGCAGCATCACAGCCGCTGGGCTAGGAATGAATCATGGAGATCATTGATGGAATGAATCGAGGAGCCATCAAGTGAAAAGAGAGAGTGGAGGAAGAGAAAATCGATGAAAAGCCGATGGAGGGAAACCAGGTGAGATTCAATGTCAGGGGAGCGGGTTTAAATGTATGAGACGCCGAATTCAAAATTCAAAATTTGAAAACCGTAGGATTAGAGAGATGAGAATGTAGGGGAGAGCACCTTTTGAAATCTTTCTTTCATTTTTGATGCTTGAACTCTTGAAGGAGGGCTAGTCAAATGATTTTGAATTTTGTATTTGAATGGAACATTGCCTGCATCAAGGACCAACCCAAAATGGAAATATATGCTCTCTTGAATCTAGAGTTCATTGTCCTCTTCTCCATCTTCATGTTTCTGCGCCACCTGCAATTCAGCCTTATGCAATTCTGCATCACTGCGATGATGAATGCCCTGCTTCACTCTATTCTACCTTTTCCGTTGTTTCAGCCTTCATGACAGCAGCTTCTCTCTCCCGCTTCAAGCCGTGTCGTGAAAATTAAAAATTTCTTTCTCCATTGATTTCAAATCGTCTTATGAAAATTGAAATAGGATGGAAGTTTTATATTTTTTTTCCCTTAATATCCACCTTTGATATTTTTTATTTTTCACAATAGAACTGATTATTTAAAGTTACATAAAAAAATTATATATTTGATAATAATAATTCTTGTCATGGATTCTAAAAATAAATTTTAAAAATTAAAATTTTATTAGATTATAACAAATAATAGAAAACTTTATAAGATTTTATTTTAAATGATACTTATAAGAATAGTGAATAATTGTAAAAAAAATTTTACCAGCATGAATATTTGTAAAAATAATCTTCAATGATTCATAAAAAATAAATTTACAAAATAAGATTTTATAAAATTATATTAATAATAAAAGATAGTATTAAGATTTTTTTTAATAATTTACTAATCTATAATTTAAAAAATAATCTTCAACATCCTTCAAAAATAATATTTCTAGTTTTACATTTTTTATATGTTCAAAAAAGCAAGAAAGAGAAATATTTTCAATGGCTTTGTTTGATTACATTTCAAAGCCTCTTAAAACAATGCTGCACGAGCGCATAAAAAAAAAAAAAAAACAATGCTGCACGCAGCCACTTAATTGAGCCACAATACACGAAGCCCAAGACAAGAATTTAGTGGCTTGTGAACAGTGATTTGGGTGTGGAGCCAATGCTAAGCCATTTTGAGAGTGGCTTGGTGGAAGAGTTTGTATATATATATTGATGTTTCCGCCTTTTGGATGATATGCTCGTTCTAAGTCCTAAGCGGGAAATTTCCGGCTTCTGCCTTTTGGGCTTCGTGTCAATGAGCTTGCATCCATGATGTTATTGTAGGCCGAAACCCGTTCAGGGATAATCTGAAAAACAGGGGAAGGGAAGAACTGACATAGCTCAAAGCAAACTCAGCTGAAAATAAGTCCTGATAATGAGATGTGCTCTATTACACATATTAGCGTTTGATCAGAGCATGTCAAGGTGGAAATAGTGAATAAATAAACATCGATGTAGTTTCTCTTCTTACATCATACCAACCAATTACCACAAAGACTCCTAAAATGAAAGTTCTATTTTTTATTTGATATTAACATTGGGGTATTTTTGGGAATGCAATTGGCATTTGAAGTAATTGCATCCCGAACAATTAGGCTGAGTTTGTCTTAAATATACCAAAAAAATTTATAAATAAAAATAACAACTATTGAGATTTAAATTTTTTTTTTAAAATTATAGATGTAATGTGGGAAAAAAAATTTTTGTATTAAAAAATCATTGATAAATATTAGTATATTAAATAATAAATAAATAATGAAAGAGAAAATTTTCAGTTTTATTATCTTGTTAAATAGTTAAAACTAATTAAAAATCAATAAATAAAAGGAAAGAAAAAAAAAAAAAACTTGCTGAAAAAAAGAAAAAACCGCATATGACCTCCGAATGAGTTTGGACGGCCATGATTTGATCAAATTCATGGGCTGAAGGGTCATGATTCTAGGGTTTACGAAAACATCCTATAAAATGGGCTCTTGAGCTTTCCCTCTCAGCGTTCTGGTTCGGGGGGCGAAGCTTGAGCGTCAGACTCGTCTCTCATTTTTCTTGTTTTACACGAAGGCAAGTTATTTGGGGGTGTTGAATTTTTCCTCGGTTGCAGTTCCAGGAACTTGCCCACAAATCAATTTCACTGCTTGCTCATTCTTTGCAAATATTTAAGTTATTTTAGACTAGTGGTTTTTGAATACTTGGATTCATGATGTGAATGAAGGCTACATGTACCAAGGGAAGGGAGAGATCAAATTGAGTGCCCTTGTTCTTGAATGTGCCATAGCGGCTGTAGCCAAATCAAACCGATCTAAGAAGCTAACTGGCCGGTTGTTGTGAGATCTTTCTTGGATCTCTGTCGATAAATCTGCTTACCGAGCTTCTCACATTTTTATTTTATGCTTTTAATGTTGGTCTTATGATCATGAGAAGGGGAGAAGAGGAAAATGGCATACGAGTTGGCTTTTTCAGAGACCCTTCTCTGATATCAAAAGCTTTTGATTTTTCAAAAGGGTCACCTTCCGTGCAATCTGCTTTGATTTTCCGGCGGCTTGCGTCTATCGGTGCCTACAACTCATTTTGCATATAATTATCTGAATTTGAATGTTTTGGAAATTGTGAAATTTCTATCAAGTTGAAGAACTGATTTGCTTGTCTGCTGTGTTTTGAGTACGCCTCAGCATGTTTTGATTTGTGAAGCTCCGTTTCTCCAAATTTTTTCCTTTTGATTGGTTAGAAATCTCAAACTTCGCATTCAAACTTTTATCTGGTAAGTGCGGGGGCGCAAAAACCTCATGTATGAAACTTTATGTCGTTTAGAGCTAAATGGCGTGAGCCACGCAGTTAGAAATTGTGCTTTCATGATGAGGGAGATCTGTGTTCGAAGACTATGAGAGAAATATCTATATGAAACAGGGCAAAGTGGGAGCAAGATTATGAACATTTGTATAAAACTCAATGTAATTCATGATGAGTGACCCTTGATTCTAAGGAGAAACAATCAAAGAAAGTTATATTGAGTGGCGGCGAATAACCAAACTGAAGGCCAGTAAATTTAATCGCACCAAGCTAGAAATGATGATGGTATAAGCAGTGCAACACTGGAACCGCTGAATGACTATGTTCAACATAACCGAATCATATTCAAATGATCAAGGGGAACGGTAAATGAACAATAATTGTTATGTTACTTGGTTATAATGGAGGAAATACCAAAGAGATTGTGATGCCTGGTGGATTTATCTAAGCATACACGAGGTGTCCTTTGCTAAAACTGAACTAATGCCCAGTAGTCAGTATTTAGACGAATGCAGAAGTTAGTTAAAAAAAACTAGTTAGAAACTTAAATTTAAATTCAGATCCTCTTGATATAAAGAAATTATTTGATTTGCATAGTGTTAATTATTATTCTTCCAGTTCTAAATATAAAATCTCTATTATAGTGTAAATTATATTATAAAAGAGATCTTATATTTAATACTAGAAGAGTAATTATAAAGGATTGAGGTTTTCATTCAAGAGAATTTGGACTTTATTATAAACTATGAGCCTTTTTGGATGTTCGGGGGAAAACACCTATCTTGAAGTAATTCTGGTGATACAATATTTCAATTTTGGTTTGTTCCGAAATTTCAATCCCTTGTTTGAGGCTAGTCATCTTTGAGGTCCTGCCATGGCGGAATGCCGGAATCTGGATTAGTTGTTGAGTTTCCTGTGACATAGTGAAGGCTTTGGGATTCGGGGTGAAGTAATTCAAAAAAAAAAAAAATTTCAATCCCTTGACCCTCCTCCGTCCCCCCTCGTAATGTTATCGATGCAACAGAGCGCGGCCTCAGATGTATCTTCCCAAGTCTCAAAATTTCTTCAGATCCTTCGCCACTTCACGCAACTGGAGGACCCAAATCGAGCAAAATCAACTCGCTTCCCAAATCTCATCCACTCTCTTGCAGAGACGCAATTGGGTGTCCCTCCTCCGCAACCTCAATCTCGACTCCAAACTAACCCCTTCTCTGTTCCTCCAAATCCTCCTCAAAATCCAAACTCACCCTCAAACCTCACTGGGCTTCTTCCACTGGGCCAAATCAACTCTAGGGTTCCAGCCTGATCTCAAATCCCACTGTCATATCATTCGAATCGCCGTTGGTTCTGGTCTTTATCCACCTGCAAAACCCCTCGTGGATTCACTGATTCGGGAATACCCTGCATCTGCTATTGCAGAGACTATGGTCACAGCAAGTAAAGGTACAAGTAGAGATTCATTATCTGTTCTGTTAAGTTTTGTTATTGAACGTTATTCGCAAAAGGGTCTTTTAATGGAAGGTTTAGAGGCATTTAGGTTGATGAGGCTTCATGGCTGTACTCCGACAGTTCGATCCTGCAATGCGCTTCTTGATGCTTTGCAGAGAGAGAACAAGGTTCAGCTGGGTTGGTGTCTCTATGGTGCCTTGATTCGCTTTGGCTATAGACTTGGTCGTTCTACTTTGTCAATTGTTGCTCAAATATTGAGTAAAAATGGGAAGTTTGACACGATTGGCAGATTGTTAGACTCTGGGATTTATGATTCGAAAATTTATAATCTTGTCATTGGTGGTTATAGCGATAAAGGAGACTTCAAGTCTGCATTTGATGCCTTGAATCAAATGAGTACTAGGAAACTCACCCCTGATTTTGTTACTTACAGTTCAATCCTCGATGGAGCATGTAAACTTGATGATGTTGAAGTCCTAGAGAGGATAATCAATATAATGGCGGAGAAAGGACTTCTTCCCAAGTGCTCATCATCATTCAACTATGATTTAGCAGTTCAAAAACTGAGTGATATCGGCAAGACATATGCTGCAGAAATGTTCTTTAGAAGGTCTTGTGATGAGAATAATAGCTTGCAGGATGTTACTTACGGGTGTCTGCTAAGAGCACTATCCAAGGAGAGGAGAATCAGGGAAGCAATTTCGGTATATGCTATAACTTCTCAAAGAGGTCTTGCTTTGGACTATGGCAATTATCAAGCATTTTTTAATTTTCTCTGTGAAGAAGATCAGTGTGCTGAAGTGGAAGGTTTTGAACTATTGAAGGACATTATAAGAAGAGGATTTGATCCTTCTTCATCAAACTTGTCCAAGTGTATGATATCTTTGTGCAATAAAGGTAGATGGAGAGAAGCAGAGGATTTGCTGGGAGCTCTTCTAGATAGAGGCATAGTGCCTGATTCTAGTTTCTGTAGCTTATTAATGAAACACTACTGCAATAGCAGACAAGTTGACTCAGCCATTGAACTGCATTATAAGATGGAGAAGCTAAATGCTACTTTGGATGTTGCGGCTTATAATGTGTTTCTCAATAGACTTTTTGTAGCGAGGAAGACTGGAGAAGCTGTTCAGGTGTTCAACTACATAAGAAGACAGGATTTACTTGGCAGTGAGAGTTTTACAATCATGATACGTGAGCTATGTAAAGTGAAGGAGCTGAGAAAAGCCATGAAACTGCATGATGAAATGTTGAGGATAGGGCTTAAACCAGATAAACCGACATATAAACGTTTAATATCTGGGTTTGCATGATCAGCTTCTAGCATAAAATCCTGTGAACTTTTAGAAACTTGTAGAAACATTGGTGATGTAATATCAGAGGTTTCATGCTCAATAATCACCGTTTCTAATCATTGCTCTTAATCTGCTTATTCCTCTACCACAACAAGAACGAAGACAATAAGCCCAACAAAAACAAATTATAACACTTTTACCATGCAAGACGGATCTCAGTGTAGTTATAAGGGAAGCTAAGGTTAATTAACGAGGTAAATTACTTTATTCACCAATTAATGATGACTTGACAAAAATAAGTACCACCTCTAATTTGAAGAAATTAAAGAGTAAGTTGAGTTAATTATTTGTTCATAAATAGATGTTGTCTTTCTAAAATATCATTACTAATCAAGTGTGTTGACTAGAACTCTTATTATTAGAAGGGCTATTTTAGAAAAAAAAATGTATAAATATGAGAGACAAAATAGATTGAGGTCTTATATTTAGGACTAAAATTAAAATCAAATAAAGTCTTATATTAAAGACATGAGTACCCTCCGGTCCTTAATATAAGACCATTCAACTAATTTGATTAGATTAAGGAAGTTAGGTAAGTTAATTAATTATAAGAAATATGACCATTTTTCTTAAAATACCATAATCATCTTTCTTAATACCCCTATCCTCTTCTACTTGATTATGGTTGAGGGTATCTATAGGGGTAATTTAGAGAAAATTGAAAAATATGATAAATGGGTCTTATATTTAGGACCAAACAACTCAACAATTGGGTCCTATATTAAGGATCGGAGGAGTATAACAGTTTAACACCACGTGCGTCGTGGCACTTTGTCAAGTTTTACACATGCAAAATTCATATAAGTACGCACGCACGTGATGTAGATGCCAATCTCAGTCCTCGTGTGTACTGCGTAGTACTCTATATTAACGTTCTTACAGCTTGCATGCATGAAAAACCCAGAGTAACTTCCTCGAAACATTGCCTTCTGATGATGACACCATTTTCCAAAAGGCCGTCTTTCTTGCTCTTCATCGCTCTCTGCTCTCTCATTTCCTTCAATGCTTTGTCGGAATCTAACGAAGATCGAGTGCGCGAGCTTCTCGCCTTTCAATCCAGATCCAAATCCGGTGTAATTCACCTCAATGATCAATCCATCTCTCGATTCCTCACTTCCGTCGAAACCCCAAGACCCTACTGGGTCATCGTCGTTTTCGACGCCGTTCTACTCCATAACAAATACGAGCTCCGCCTCAAAGATATTCTCCGTGAATTCGAACTCGTCGCTTCCTCCTACATCGCCAACAACAATCACCACCCGTCTTCCCCTTCATACGCGAAATTGTTCTTCTGCAAACTCGAATACACAGAATCGAAAGCGAGTTTCTCTCTATTCGGCGTCGATGCCCTCCCTCACCTTCGCATAGTTGCCCCTTATCATCAAAGCCTTAACGAGTCATATCAGATTGATCAAGGAGATTGGTCCCGTCTCGCTGAATCCATGGCTGAATTCATCGAAATGAAGAGCGACCTCACTGTGGGTCCCATCCATCGACCCCCTATCATTTCCAGAAACAAACTGATATTAATTGGAATCGGATTCTTGATCTGGTTACCCTATTTCTCGAAGAAGATCATTGCGGGTCAAACATTTTTTCATGACCCGAAGGTTTGGCTAACTGGAGCGGTGTTGGTGTACTTCTTTAGCGTTTCAGGGGCGATGCACAACTTTATAAGGAAGGTGCCTTTGTTTTTGGTGGATGGATCGAAATGACAGATCGAAGTTTACAGTATTCTACAGGGGACCAGGAATGCAACTTGGGCTAGAAGGTTTTTGTGTGGGGTTCTTCTATACAGCTGTGGGTCTGTTATTGGGTTATGTAACACAAGAACTGGTGAAGGTGAATAATATGGCGACGCAGAGGATGATTATGATCTTTGTGCTCTTGTTCTGTTTTTGGGCAGTGAGATGGGTGGTGTTCTTGAAAAATTGGAAGACTGGTTATGCTGTTCATGGATATTGGCCTTCAAGTTGGAGAAGAGATTAGGGACAACCCAACACTATTCCCTTTTGCTTGAGAATTGTTTTTAGGTTATGAATTCTTCATTTCATTGCTTAACTCAGGATGCTTTTGATTACTTTGAACTTGAAAGGTTTATAAACAAGAACGTTTAGTTTTTCTCAGTATTTTCTTTGTTTGTAGGGTTGTTGTTACTTGAACTTCCATGCTTTCTTTACAAATGTTAAGACTGCCTATAGTCCGGACATTTCCAAAATTTGTGTTTTCATTTTTATAGCATACCAACTTTTATTAGATATAACATGGCATACAATGAGTCCTTAACACAGTAACATACAGATTAGGATGAATCACACACAACAAAGCTAAAAAAGGAGCAAGTCATAAACTAATATCTTCATACAGAGATTGGAAACCTGTGGGAGTTACCCTGAAAGGTTGATATTACCTTTCTATCATGACAAAAATCTGAAGTGTCTCCTGTACTGTATCACCTGTACCAATATCTTCTATCCTATGGAGAATCCAAAATTTGTGTTGCAATAACCTTTTTATTGTTTTATTATCATACCCAGATATTGGAGATGATTCCATGACCCAAAGTCTCAAACTATATAAAGAAAAGAAAAAGTAATGGACGTTGAAGAATTTTACTCTTAATTTTTCATGTCATACAGTACTGGGAACTGAATATGTGGAACTACAATTTGAATTCTTATGAAATTTATAGCTTTTGGCGTTGCTTTATTGCCACAACCAAGTTGCAAAAGCAATCAGGTCTTAGCTTTATAAACAAGCTAAAGTATCCTCATCTCTTAATTAGCCTGATATATCAGAGTAGTGATAACGTTGCAAGCCGATACTTTAAGATTTATTGATGACATTCGTCATGTAGAACCAAATGTCCATTGTTATTTTCACTTATCTTGTAGTAACTGATTTATTACTTTATATGGTTTACCACTTTTATGGCATTATTTTGTGAAATTTTCCCAAAAGCTAGCTGTGTGTGGTGTTGGATGAGAATTGCTTATCTTGAGTTCATGGGGTGTGTGACTGAGACTCGGTATTTCCGCCATTTATATGAACTCATGCTTCACTTCCTTCTTGGAAACCACCAGTAAACATATATAAGATTCCTCAATTTACTTAGATGAATATATCAGATTCAGATTCCTCAATTTCTTGCAGCTTAGGAAAGTTGGAGGGTATGACATCCTCCGAATACACAACTTGGCTCTGGATAAGTTTAACATTGGGATGCTGCTGAATTTTGCAGCTTTTTTCTTATTGACTAAATCCATTTCCTCTGAAACTTAACAATACCATCAGTTCTGATGAACAGCACACATATGCATGCCATTTCCAATCCTTTATGGGTTCTGCTTTTCAGGTGTGACTCACACTTTGCTTTCTTTGAGAACAAAAGGAACATATTCCATACTTTCGGCTCTCTGAAATGCAACAAGCAGCGTTCCCTTCACGCCCGCCTCAACTCCCCACATTTATTAAAATAGTCTCTGCTTTCATTCTTTCTCAACGCCTGGGTCCAGTTATCCTCAAAAACTACAAGGGTTAAGGTGATTTTTGCCCTGAAATTATTGTGGTTTTTGAATATCTGAAAGCTTTTTTTAGCTTAATATGTCTTCTCAAAAGTGTTAAAACAGAACAATATCTCCCTTGCCGTCAAAAAGTTTAATGGTCAATATTAATTTTTTAACTGCTAATGGTAGTTTTGTAACAGAAAGGGTGACATTGTGCTCTTTAAAACACTTTTAAAAATATACTAAGGAAAAGAAGCTTTGGATAATCACAGCTCCCTCTCGAATATTTTGAGGACAAAAGTGACTATTAATCCTAGATACAACACAACAACATTGTGGCACATTTTTAATTTTGCATCTTAAAATTCGATAACAGCATTAAAGTAAAATAGATTAGCCATTGATGCTAACTAGACTTTGTTAAGTAAAGGGCAACTTTTTTCATTATCTTTTTAGCCAACTTTGCGTATAAACACAGTAGAGCGGATTCTCCTGCGTTTGGGGCAATCAAATTACCCTTTTACCCCTCAGTCTCCATAGAAGCCTTGCTCTGCCCAACATCACAAAGGTGGCAAATTGGACATATTGCGCTAGATCAATAGCAGTTGCTGCATCATCTTTTTCACTTTCCGAGCATTACTCCCCATATGGCAACTTATCTTTATCAAAAAGCTCACGACCTTGTAAATTTCTGGTTTTGGATATATATACACACACAGAGAGGATCCGTGAGGCATCAAATCTAGCAACTCTTTATTGTGTGTGGAAGGTAGAGAACTAAGAAAAAATGGAGGAACCAGCTGAAATGGTGGGAAGGGCATTTGTGGATCATTACTACCACTTGTTTGATAATGACAGGGCTTCACTATCTTCTCTTTATAGGGACACCTCCATGTTGACCTTCGAGGGACAGAAAATTGCTGGGGCCACTGAAATCTGTTCCAAGCTCACCCAGCTGCCGTTGGGTGAATGCCGGCACGTCATCAGCACCATCGACTCTCAGCCGTCGTCGCCCACCGGTGGCGGCGTTGTTGTCTTTGTCAGTGGGAGCCTCCAGTTGGCCGGAGAGGAGCATCATCTCAGGTTTAGCCAGGTCATTGTTCAACTCTCTGTTCCCTTTTATAATTACAGTGATCAAGTGATCAACATCATATATCTCCCATCATATATATGCTTGAAGTTACACTTCAATATTACCTCTGTGTGTGTGTGTGTGTGTGTGTACGTATGTATGGATGTACAGTTCAATGTGTCAAAAGCAATAGACGCATAGACAGAGAAGTTATTTGAGAAAGGAAACTGAAGAAAGTTGGGGAATTGTGATGGTTGCAGATGTTTCATTTGATTCCAACAGCAGAAGGACGCTTCTATGTGCAGAATGATATATTTCGTCTCAGCTACGGTTAATTTCAAGTTTGATTCGTCATTGACAGTGCCAGCTGCTTCTGCTTCTGTTATTTGTCTTCTGGGAAAGAAAAAAAATTGTGATTGTTCCTTTAGAGTTCTGGGAATCACAATATTGTGATTTCGTTTCCTTTCTGTGATGCCTTCCTGGGAATGTGACCAGAAAGCGTAATGCTTCATATTCTCCACTGCATCCGTTATTTATCTTTTTAGCAATTTGAAAAAGATTCTTCATTGCTCCTCTTTTTCTTGTCTTGTCATTGGGCTTTCTTCTTCTTCCTTGTAATCCTTTCTCAGAAATGTTGCTTGGGCCAAGACTTGCACGCAAACCCAACCAAGGTTTATCTCCCACCACTAATATGTAAATAAATTAAAATATAATATGATAAAAAAGAAATAAAAAGTAGTGAATGAGTACTTAAAAAAATCTCATATATATTACTTCTTCTCATGCCAAATATAAGCACTAGTTGGGTTTGAATTTAGTTTTAAATACTACCCCCGATCTTTAATATAAGACCTTATTTGATTTTTATTTTGGTTCTGAGACCCTAATCCATTTTGTCTCTCATATTTATGTATTTTTTTCAAGATAGTCTTTTTAACAATAATAATTCTAATCAGTACACTTGATTGGTAAGGATATTTTAGGAAGGACAACACCTATTTATTATAAATAACGAACTTAACTTTTTTCCTTAATCTCCTCAGATTAGTCAACTAGCTCTTATAAATAGGATCGAAGATAGTATAAGACTTTAATTTATTAGTTTGTGTCATACTAATTATATATATTAAACATACCACGTGAGTAGGGCGAATGATTAATTAATATGACATCCGCAGATGGCATTAAGCAGAATATGGAATTAAAAATGTTGGACACTGAGTAGTATTAAGTAAACATGGTTTAATTTATTTAGGCATAGTATTAAAAATTTACAAGTTGGTGGGTTCCTCAGCTTTCTTCACGTGGAAGACAACGAAATGGTCCCCTGATTAGCACAAAAGTATACCAAGTTGTGGATTTTCAATTTCGGACAAACAAGGGTACGTGATTGCCACTTTCAGGATATTAATTAATCTCCAGGATATTTTAATTAGAAAATAAATAAGTTATGTCCTTGGGACATATGTGGCCTTGGAGGACTATTTCGTTGCCCCCTTTTTAGAAAAGAAGAAAAATGTGAAAATATCACTACTTTTGTAGTGACTAGTGGAAAAAAAAAACAATAAAATTTGATCACTGATCATTTAGATCAACTGATAGGAGTTGTTCTAACTTAATCAAAAGTTATAGATTTGCCCCTTTGGGAATTTAGCAGTGTAGGTGGTAGGGTTGCTGCCTATATGGGTCCTATCATGACTTGATCCAAATTAATCTGGTTTGTGATTCCCTAAGGGGTTAACCAAGATATCGAGTGCATATGGAAAAAAAAAAACAATAAAATTTGTCAAGTTGATGGCTACTCACAATTATTCCACATACATCATTAATCTAATAGTACTAATCATGACTAAGATTTGTGCCGTGGATAGAATAGACTTTTGATATAATACTCCCTTCGCTTCTATTTATGAAATTCTAATCTTTTTTAAAATAGTTTGGTCTTTTTTATTATATGATTCAATTTGAGGTTGTCTAAATATTAAGTACATTTTAACCAATTTTACTTTTAATTAATTACATTCCCTCTCATCATCTTTTTTTTTCCCGTATATTCTCTTTCATTTTTTTTCACTATTTCTCTCTCTCTCACACTTACCCTCTCATAAAAAAATATGACTTATTGACAATTTCAAGTTGTGCATGCGTCCGATGATTCATCAAATTCAAGGTGGAGGTTCTATTATTACATAAGGATTGTGCTAATTAATGGATAACCGAATTATTACTTCCATGTAACTCTCTTTCAACTAATTCGTACAATAAAAAATATTTAAAATAATTATATGTAATTAATATGTAAAGAATTCATAATAATTATCAAAAAATTATTCCTTACATTCATTGAAAGAAAGAAATAATAATATTATAAGAAAGAAATATTTAATATAAGAGACGAGCTAAAATTGGACCTTATAATTATCTTTAGGATCAACGAAAAAAACTTTTAAATATACTTTATATTTAGAATTAGGATCAGGAAATATTAAAAAATTAAGCATGATTGATGAAGGAGAAATTTCTTTACTTTCAGCAAATTGGGAATGCTAAAATTTTCCACTTCAAAGAATTCAAATGTTGAAAAAACAGCAATTTTCAGAATACCCGTTCCGATTTTAACATCGCAGCCAAATCGATCTCTATTGGATGCAATCGTGATCCACTTCACCTAACACGCCATATTCTTTTCATAAAAAATTTTCAGATAAAATATTCACATAAAAGTAGTATACATATTTTCATAGTTATAATTATATAATTAAATCAGATATCTTTTTTCCATTTATAGAAGAGATAATAATTTAATATTCTTTCAAAGACATGTGAAGAAAAACTAGAAGAACAAAAAAAAAGTATATTATATCGTATGAGGCCTTCCTTCATCTTTTCTGCATAGTGCGTTTCATGCTTCGCCTCTCTATAAATAAGCACCAAATGAGGCAAGCAAAACACAACACTAGAATCATCGTCCTGCCATACTATGGCTTCTTCTTCCCACCAGTCTCTCCTTCACAAACCCAAAAAATCCATTTCCAGAACCATCTTCCTCGCTCTCTCTCTAGCTGCTCTCATAGGCTGCTCAGCCGTTGTTGCCTCTACTCTCTTCACACCCTCCTCCTCCTCCTTCGTCAACCTCTTCCACCCTCTGCATCATCATCTCTGTGATCATGCCCTTCACAAATCATCATGCCTTGCCCACGTCTCTGAGTTAACTAAAGATTCAGCCTTTAACGACCAAAAATCCAAATTGCTTCAATCTTTTCTGATCAAATCCACCTCACAAATTCAGAAAACCGTGGACTCAACCAAAGCCATCAAACACAGGATCAATGATCCAAAACAGCACCAAGCTCTGCTTGTCTGTGAGCAACTTCTGGACTCTTCCCTTCATAGAGTTTGGGACTCTGCGGTGGCCCTCACAGAAAACACAACCAAATCCTACCAGGATGCTCACACATGGCTCAGCACTGTCCTCACTAACCACATCACTTGCTTGGATGAGCTAGAGGGATCAGGTCGAGCCCTTATAGAGTCTGAGCTCAATGACTTAGTCGCCAGAGCAAGAACCTCCCTAGCCATGCTTGTTCATGTCATGCCCTCTAAAATTGAAACTATTAAGGAGCCACTGAATGGGGAGTTTCCCTCATGGGTGACCAGTAAGGATAGGAAGCTTCTGGAGGCTTCTGCAAATGATATAAAGGCTAACGTTGTGGTGGCCAAGGATGGAAGTGGCAGGTTTAAAACAGTGAAGGAGGCTGTGGCTGCGGCACCTGATAACAGTAAGACGAGGTATGTAATATATGTGAAGAAGGGAGTTTATAAAGAGAATGTTGAGATTGGATCCAAGAAGAAGAATGTGATGCTGGTGGGTGATGGTATGGATTCCACTATCATCACTGGAAGCTTGAATTTCATCGATGGAACACCCACCTTCAGAACTGCCACCGTCGGTACGGATCCCAAAACCTTTTGTCATATTATTCACTTCATGCCCACTGTTTTAATGAGCTTGAGCTCATTGTTTTGAAGTAAAATTATAAGACTTTGAAAGGGGAAAAAAAAAATTAGTGGGGGTGTGGGGCTTGCTTATATACAGCTGATATTGAATTTAGTGCGGTAGGTTTAAAAGATAACAATAATGTATTATGTTGAAGAACTTTATATTCTAATTATCTAGAAAGTCAAAAAAAGCAGATCCACAGAGAGAGAGAGAGAGTGACAGCAACGACAAAAGTCCACGGCTTTATCTCTGCAGATCCAACCAATGTACTCAAATAGATTTGCATCTACTCGCCGTTTAGGCTTTTAATTAATTCTGTTGGCTGAAATGAATTTATTTAGGTGAACGAGAAGAGACAATGAATCCCAGCGTTTTAAAACGACGAAATCAAAACAAAAACTAGGGTGTAAGTAGGGAAAATTTTAATACTCTATAGCGTCATTAAAACTGATCAATGAGGTTTTGTTTGTTTCTTCCTGAACATTAATAATTAACATCATGTTGATATGGTATTGCAGCTGCGGTTGGGGATGGATTCATAGGCCAAGACATATGGTTCCAGAACACGGCAGGCCCACAGAAGCACCAAGCGGTGGCTCTCCGCGTCGGCGCCGACCTCTCCGTCATCAATCGCTGCCGTGTCGACGCCTTCCAAGACACTCTCTACGCCCACTCCAACAGGCAATTCTACCGTGACTCCTTCATCACAGGCACCGTCGACTTCATCTTCGGCAACGCCGCAGTTGTGTTCCAAAAGTGCAACCTCGTGGCCCGAAAGCCAGAGGCTAAACAGAACAACATGGTCACAGCTCAAGGACGCGAAGACCCAAACCAGAACACAGGAACTTCCATCCAGCAATGTAACCTAACACCAAGCTCCGATCTCAAGCCCGTCGTGGGCTCAGTCAAAACCTTTCTGGGTCGTCCATGGAAGGAATTCTCTCGAACTGTCGTGATGCAGTCATTCCTGGATAGCCATATTGACCCATCAGGATGGGCTCCATGGGACGACAAGCAATCCACGCTGAAGAATCTGTATTATGGAGAGTACATGAACAAAGGACCTGGTGCTGGGACTTCCAAGAGAGTGAAATGGCCTGGGTTTCATGTGATTACAAGTGCCGCTGAGGCTAGCAAATTCACAGTGGCTCAGCTCATTCAAGGAGGAACTTGGTTGAAGGACACTGGGGTCGCCTTCACTGAAGGACTATAGATCGATCACTTCTTGCGTTTTAAACCTTTGAGCATGTTTCTTCCATGGGCTTATGCTAGTTTTAAGAACTTGGTACTGTAGTGGTGATGTATTGGTGATGAAGATGATAATCGAATTTCCCCGGTGAGTTCATGTAATGGCCGCGTAACGTAACTTATCATGTTTTGGAAATAAATTAATTTCATCTTACCTTAATAACAAAACTCCAAGTCAAAAGAGTTGGTTTTGGTTTAATAGCCTTGCTTAATTGCTGCTTCCAAGTTTGGTAAGTTGGGACCCTCTGAAATTTTTTGAGCCTCTAATCCATGCTTTTCATTATTGCCTTCTGCACGTTGTTGTTTAATTTCCGCTGAACAATCATCTGAGTTCAATCAGAAAGAGCTGGGAAGAGTCTGGGGAGCATCAGATATAAATTAAAGTAACATTATTTCCGGTTGCTTCATCTTTTATTACCTTCCAACTTTGATGATCACAAACCACTTCTTTTTGTTCCTTCAAAGGAAGCTATTGCTATGCAATTGGTGGGACGAGCCTCTTATCTTAGTCATTTACTGACATTTGAAGAGACTGACGTTGATACCTCCACAATCATAATATTGCTGAACTTATAGTCACTTAAGTCTCCACTCCGCGTCTGTAAACACAAATAAAAAGAGATGAGGACACCATCAATTTGAAGACGAACAAAGGAAAAAGCTATAGTTGGTCGATTTTTTATCAAACGCAAACACTTCCCCACTTCAATTTTGCAATGGTCACAATTCGCATTTTTAAATGGGATATTTTGAAGGAAAAAAATATGACACATTTATTTTTTTTTTTAAAAAAACAGAGTTACATTGAGGTCTCAAAAACAGAAATAATTATCAGCAAGTTTTAATGATAAGTGATCAATTGTTATTTACTACTATCTAAAAACTTGTTATTATATGCTATTCTGTTATCATTGATACTTTTTAATAATTATGTTTCTTGCTCTTGCTTAGAACTCCATTAAAAAATTCTGCTCAGATCTTCACACTAGTACTGCTACAGTTGACGAGATATAGAAACAAGAAAAATAAAAAAAATTTATTTAAAAAATATAGAACTATATAATTCACTATCTTTCAATAAAAATCAAGCGTGATCACAAATATCTCAGAAAAAGACACTACCGAAAAAAACAGCATTTTACGGGGACCATCCGACAGAAACAACGTGGCAGGAAAAGTCTGGTTTCTCTTTTCACGCGGAGTACTATGATAGTATTTGTGGCCACAATATAATTAAGCACCCTTATAAATTATATATATATATATATTTATATTTTACAAGTTGGAGGGGTTTTTGTCTTTTGGATTTGCTCGTATAATTACGTATTGGAGCATCTTCATTATTGTGTTCCTCATTTTCTTTATCTATATTACCATAGACGTGGTATTTGCTTTAATTTATAGAATTCTCCTTTTGAATTCTGAATCTTTCCGTTTCAATTTGACATTAGTATTTGTTCTTCGTTCCTCTTTTCAAAAGGATAACCAAAAACAGAGTTTGGGCCAAAATAACGAATAATTATTTCTCTCAATTTGGTCTTATTTTGGTTTTAGTTTCTTAAATAATTTGTCCTTAAAGTTCTTTTAATTTATAACACTGGGACCATATAATATTGGTCCTATAATCTAAAAAAAATTTGAACCATTTTGCCCTTTCAGGACCCAAAACCTATGATTTGAAACTTAAAGGACTAAAACCAAAATAAGGACAAATTTAAGGGATTAAAGTTCGAATTAACCCTAGCAAAAATTATACTACATCCAGTCATTAATATAAAATCTAGTTGAACTTTTATTTTGATCCTAAATATAAGATTCCATTCTACTTGGTTTCTCATATTTATTCATTTTTTCTAATACATTCTGTAATAATAGTAATTTTAACCAAAACACTTGATTAGCAAAAATATTTCTAAAAAAACAATACCTATTTATTACAAATAACTAATTTAACGAGTTTTTTTAATTTACTCAAATTAGTCAATTAACTCTTATATTAAAGATCTGAATTAATAATATTTTTATGACGGGGGAGGGGGAAGCAAACTTGTCTCACAATTGGGAACTCCGATTAACATCACATGTCTTTTTAAGATTGATAACGTATCTAGATGGCCTAGATCCTAGTCCTATGATTTTAGCACTTAATAATGTGAAAAAATTTGTTATTATTAAATAATAATAACAAATTTTTGTGCCCTTGAGAATCTACGTAAGACAGTAGAGACCAAAAGGAAAAAAAAACAAACGGAAAACTCTTGGAGATCGAGCAGACTCTTGTGACTTTTGCTAGCTCTCGAGATCTTGCTGTGATATATACCAAATATTAAAGTTCAATGCTTATATACGTACAATTCCACTCGTGGCACGTGTATATTGTGGCCTTACCATCACCAGTTATTGTACCCGCACCAATTATTGTACCCGCACTGTCCAGATTTTTCTTTTTTCCAATCAAAGGGTTCAAATAATTTTTCATAAATTAAGATAAAATTTTAATAAATTAATAAATCGACAAGTGGAGTCAAATAAAGGTAACTTTGAACACGTAGAAGAACTCTCAAAACTAGTTTCAGTACTTATTATCTTGATGAGTATTTTAAATTTATCAGATTTAGACTATTTAGATCTTATTTAAACAGTCCAAATTTAAAATCTTTAATTAATTATTTTTAAAAAGAAAAAACTATTTTTTTTAGAAGAATGATAGTTAAGAGATCATCTCTATTTTATATTCTATACATATTAAAATAATTATTCTAAATAAATAAAAAAAATAAAGAAATCAAATCCAAACTATTTAAATAAAATATAAAATATTTAAATTTGATGATTTTAAAATGCTTATTAAAATATTAATCATTGAAACTGGGTTTTAGTATAACCACAGTGCCATTCTGGACAAAGCTCAGTTGTTTTTCCGAATGTGCACTCAACATCATTGTCAGATTGTCATTTTAACATGAAAGAGACCCCATATGTCAGATTGTCAGCTAATGTTAAGTATTTTAGACGACATTGTCGAATATGTAAATATTTTGACTTCTTTAAAAGCAGAAACCGCGGGCAAAATTTCTACAACACATATCTTTTAAAATAAAGTATTTCAAAGGCCAAATAATTTCATTTTTTTTAACTTCAATGAAGTAGTACCAAAGAATTAACGAAGCACAGTTTTATATTGTATTGAGTTATTATATTGACTACGAGTGAACCTTACACAGCACAAGAACTAAAACTCAAGAAATAAAAATTAAAAAAATTATAAATGTCGCACATTTTTTTTGAGAAAATTATAAAAAAAGACCTTGGAATTGCAAAAACGCAGATAAGGACCCTTGACAACTTCACTTTAGGTTTTGACAAGGTCAAAACCTAAAGTGAAGTTGTCAAGGGTCCTTATCTGCGTTTTTGCAATTCCAAGGTCTTTTTTTGCAATTTCCCCTTTTTTCTCCACTCACCAACCTGACACATGCAAGTTTGCTTCTCTATATAAAGCAAGCAACACTGCCTCTGAGTAACGTGTGCCACCCCAATCATTCAACCATGGCTGCCTCCCACCAATCTCTCCTTCACAAACCCAACAAATCCATTTCCAGGACCATGTGGCTTCTTCTCTCTCTAGCTGCTCTCGTCAGTTCTGCTCTTTTTGCTTCTTATCTCTTCACACCCTCCTCCTCCTTCTTCAACCTCTCTCTTCCCCCTCATCATCATCTATGTGATCATGCCCTTCACAGATCTTCATGCCTTGCCCACGTCTCTGAATTAACTAAAGCTTCGACCTTTGACCACCAAAACTCCAAATTGCTTCAATCTTTCCTGAGCAAATCCACCTCACAAATTCAGAAAACTGTGGACTCAACCAAAGCCATCAAATACAGAATCAACGATCCAAAACAGCAGCAAGCTCTGCTTGTCTGTGAGCAACTTCTGGACTCGTCCCTTGATAGGGTTTGGGACTCGGTGGTGGCTCTTACAGAGAACACCACAAAATCCTACCAGGATGCTCACACATGGCTCAGCACCGTCCTCACTAACCACGTCACTTGCTTGGATGAGTTAGAAGGAGCAGGCTCCGCTCGCGCCCTTATCGAGTCTGAGCTCAACGACTTGGTCTCCAGAGCCAGAACCTCCCTAGCCATGCTTGTTCATGTCATGCCCTCTAACACTGAAACTATTGAGGAGCCACTGAATGGAGAATTTCCCTCATGGGTGACCAGTAAGGACAGGAAGCTTCTGGAGGCTTCTGCGAATGATATAAATGCTAACGTTGTGGTGGCCAAGGACGGAAGTGGCAGGTTTAAAACTGTGAAGGAGGCCGTGGCTGCGGCACCTGATAACAGTAAGACGAGGTATGTTATACATGTGAAGAAGGGAGTTTATAAAGAGAATGTTGAGATTGGATCCAAGAAGAAGAATGTGATGCTTGTGGGTGATGGTAAAGATAAGACGATCATCACTGGAAGTTTGAATTTCGATGATGGAACTTCCACCTTCAGAACTGCCACCGTCGGTATGGATCTCTTCCTGATTTTCATCACTTGATCTCTGCGGTTTTTCATTAAATTGAGAGATGGGATTTTGGGTAGCAGAGGAGATATTTATTACAAATCATACAACAATTAATTTAATTAGTACGGGCAGGCCAGGGAGCTAGTGGGGTCAGTTGATAGAGCTTGATGGATCATAGACGAGATATGGCTTAGCTTTATCTTTCAGGATGTTTGGACAGAAAACAAATTATAGTTTTAAAAGTACTTTTACAGTATACAAAATAAATATATGGAGGAGTTTGTATTGTTTTACAGAAAAGTACTTTTCAAAAGTGTTTTTTCACGTTACCAAACACCTTCTTAGTTTCCAAAAGTTTATAATTGGACTGAAATATCCCGATCAGTTTGAAAACCAAACTGACCCAAAACCAGTTTCAGTATTCATTATTTTAATGAGTATCCTAAACTCATCAGATCTAGAATGTCTATGTTTTATTTGAATGATCCGGATTTGATTTCTTTTTTTATTTATATTTATTCAAAATAATTATTTTAATATGTATAGAATCTAAAATAGATATTTAACTATCACTCTTTCAAAAAATAATTTTTTATATTTAAAAATAATTAACTTAAAATTTTAAATCTGGACTATTCAAATTAGATATAAACAGTCAAGATCTAATAAGGTTATAATACTCATCAAAACAATGAGCACTAAAACTGGAGAGAGCTTGTAGTGCGTCATCCTTGTATCAGAACTTTTTTGTTGGGTACAGTTAAATTATCTAAGACAACAGAAGTTCAGAAGATCGTTAAAAATTGAGGTAAAAGAAAAAAAAACAAGATGATTAAAAATTTTAGTTAGCCTTGTTTCTTAGCATTAGCCAAAAATATATTTAATCAACATGCAAATGCAGCTGCGGTTGGAGATGGATTCATAGGCCAAGACATATGGTTCCAGAACACGGCGGGCCCTCAGAAGCACCAAGCGGTGGCTCTCCGCGTCGGAGCCGATCGCTCCGTCATCAACCGCTGCCGTGTAGACGCCTACCAAGACACCCTGTACGCCCACTCCAACAGGCAATTCTACCGTGACTCCATCATCATGGGCACCGTCGACTTCGTCTTCGGCAACGCGGCCGTGGTGTTCCAGAAATGCTTCCTAGAGGCTCGAAGGCCAATGGATAAACAGAACAACATGGTCACTGCACAAGCACGCGACGACCCAAACCAGAACACAGGGACTTCAATCCAGCAATGTAACCTAACACCAAGCTCTGATCTCAAGCCAGTGATCGGTTCAGTGAAGACCTTTCTGGGTCGTCCATGGAAGGAGTTCTCTCGAACTGTGGTGATGCAATCGTTCCTGAGCACCCACATTGACCCAGCAGGATGGGCTCCATGGGACGACAAGCAATCCACACTGAAGAATCTGTATTATGGAGAGTACAAGAACAGAGGACCTGGTGCTGGGACAGCCAAGAGAGTGAAGTGGCCTGGGTTCCATGTGATTACAAGTGCTTCTGAGGCAAGCAAATTCACAGTGGCTCAGCTCATTCAAGGCGGGACCTGGCTCAAGAACACTGGGGTCGCCTTCATTGAAGGGCTCTAAACTCTCTGGGTAGGGTAGGTTCTCTGCTTTGGGATGTTGCGAGAGCTGTAATAAGCAAGCTTTGGGTGTTCCATGGCAAGGCAGATGAGGGATATTGTAATAGTTGGAAATTTCAGTGATGATGAAATGTTATGTAATTGCCATGTGAAGTATGGGAATAAAAATTAAATATTTCTAGTTAACTTTCTTCCCCTTTTGGTGTAAAACAATGATGACCAGCGTACTGATATAAGCTCAAACATAAATTCATCAGTACTCTACATGAGCATGCCTATGTTCTGGCCAATATTCGTAATGAAACCAGAAAGACAGGACGTGCAGACCCAAACCAGAGATGTGGGATGACAGCAAGCCCAAAGTTTTTGGGTCGGCCATTAAAGCATAATGAAACTTGATTGGGAACTTCGTATTATGGAGAGTACATGAATAAGGACCTGGTTAATTATCACGTGATTACAATTTTTGAAGGGGCTAGTAACTTCCCAGTGCCTGACTTCATTCAAGGTCATCTTTGGCTGAACTGTGTGATTTCTTCCGATTTTGCATCAATCACAAACAGATATATATATATATATATATATATATATAACCTCCTGCGGAAAAAATAGCAGTAAATACAATACTATTGAATTTTTTTATTTATTAGGCAATCACTACAGTTATGAGAGTTGCTAATATCATTAAATAACTTATTATTAGAGTTGTTAATAGCGTTATATGACTTGTTAACTGTATTACTGAAGTTGTAAAAATGTAATTTTTTGAATTTCTCAAAAAATCTGTTGTTAACTACTATATTAAAATTGTTAATAGTGTTAAAGAACTTGTTAACTGCTTTATTAAAGTTGTAAAAATACCAATTTTTGAATTCCCGAAAAACTTATTGTTAACTATTATACTGAACTTGTTAATAGCATTAAAAAAAACTTGTTAACTATATTATTAGAGTTGTAAAAATTCCAAAAAATAGTTACCCGTCACCGGAGTCTTCGGCCGGCCGCCGAAGCTCAAGCAACCTGCAACTTGCCTGAGCTTAGCTGTGGCTGCGGGCGCCAAAGCTCTAATAGCCGGCTAGCAAGTGAGAGTGCTTGATGATTTTTTTTTTATAGCAAATTTCAAAATTTCAATTTGATCATATGTGACTAAATAAGAATTTTCATTATTCAGTTAAACAAATAGAGATTTTCAAATTTAAGTGTTATTTTTGTGTCATTTTCCTTTTATTTTGAAGACGAATGAAGGAAAAGCAATGTTGGTCGATTTTATATCAAACGCAAACACTTCCCCAGTTGAATTTTGTAATGGTCACAATTCGCATTTTTAAATGGGGTACTTTAATAAAATAACTCACATTTTATTATAATTAATTGACTTATTTTATTTTTTTAATCTATTCAAATTAATTAAGAAGTAGTTTTTTTATAAAGGAGAGGTGTGATAACAATTCTAACCAATAACAGGGAAATAAAATTGCTAAAGCGCCAAGAAACTGGGTACTTTTGTTTGGCAAGTGTGAGCCCGCCGTGAAAGAGGAAGAGAAGAACAAATGAACAGTATGTACCCTTTCTCCTCTTTTTTCTCCTCTCTGAGTTATGTGCGCCCAAATTAAACTCTAATTTCACAACAAGTTATTCAAGTATATCTCATTATTGACACAAGGTTGGCTACAAATATATATATTTTAATATTAAGATACCTATTTCAATGTCAATAATACTAGCTCCACTCTTTAATATAAAACTAGTTGACTAATTTGAGTAAATTAAGTAAACTAATTTAGTTAGTTATTTGTAATAAATAAGTATTGTCTTTCCTAAAATATCATTGCTAATCAAGTGTATTGGCTAGAACAACTATTATTACAAAGACTATCTCGAAAAAAATAATAAATATAAAAGATAAAGTAGATTGAGATCTTATATTTAGAATCAAAATATAAGTCAAACGAGTTTTTACATTAAACATCAAAGGTAATACTAAGATACCTTTTCATCCATAAAATAATAATAAAAAAAAGGAGAGTTACAATGAGATCCAAGAAAAAAAATTAATTATAAGCAATTCCCAATAACAAGTAATCAGTTGTCATTTACTATTCACTTTAAAACATGTTATTATAAGCTGCTTTATTATCATTAAGACTTTTTAATAATTATATTCCTTTGCTTAGAACTCCATTAAACAAATTCTGCTCAGATCTTCACAGTCACACTAGTCCTAAAATTGACGAGATATTTAAAAAAAAAGAAAAATAAAAAAATTTTGTTTTAAAAAAAGATAGAACTATATAATTTACTATCTTTCAATAAAAATCACGCGATGACAAATATATTAGAAAAAGACAGTACTGAAAACACAGTATTTTACAGGGACCATCCGACAAAAACAACGTGGCAAGAAAGTGAGGAATACACTTAGTTTTTGGCCATAGCATAATTAAGCACCCTTACAAATTATATATATTACAAGTTGAGGGGCTTTGGTCTCTTGGATTTGCTCGTATAATTGCACATTGGAGCAGCTTCATAATTGTGTTCCTCGCTTTCTATATTTATATTACCAGAGACATGTGGCATTTGCTTTAATTTATAGAATTATCCTTTTGAATTCTGAATCTGTCTGTCTCAATTTGACTTTAATATTTGTTTTCCGTTCCTCTTTTCAAAAAGATAACGTAGAAAAACTTTAGACCCAAAGTAACGAGAAAATTATAATACCACTTCTAATACTTAATATAAGATTTTGTTTAATTTTTATTTTGATTCTAAATATAAAACAACAATCCACTTTGTTTCTCATATTTTTTTTAAGATAGTCTTTTTAATAATAATAATAATTCTAACCCATAAACTTGATTAGTAAAGATATTTTAAGAAAAATAATATCTATTTATTACAAATAACTAATTTAACTTATTTTTTTAATTTATTCAAATTAATTAACTAGTTTTTATATTTATTACTCCCTCCGTTCCTTATTATAAGAGACATTTGATGCTTATGGCATGTTCCCATATATAAGACACTTAAAATTGTCTCGATTTTTTGTATTGATTTCCTATTTTAACCCTATTTATTTTGTCTCCAACTCATACTCTCTCTCCCTCCCACTTCTCTTTCTTTTAATAATTTAATTGTTCTCTCTCATACTCTCTCTTCTTATTAATGGGGGCATTGTGGGAAAAAACATTATACTTTTTACATATTAATTGTTCCCAACTAATTTTAACTGTTTTTTTGATCAATATGATTTAGTTATTTGTCTCTTATAATAAGGAACGGAGGGAGTAATTTTTATAGTGCAGAAAAGCAGACTTGCTCCGAACTTCGATTAACATCACGTGTCTTTGTTTGAGATTGATGACATATCTAGATCCTGTAGATCTTAGTCCTATGATTTTAGCACTTAATAATATGCAAGAACTTGTTATTATTAAATAAAGAGTACTCTTTTTATCCTATTTATAGAACAGAGAGAAAATATTTTTTTTAATTCTATTTATAGAACACTAAGAGAAATTTTTTTATATAAATTTACAATTTAACTTTTTATTTATTATTGTGTTAACTTTGTTTATATGAAATATAATCTATATTAAATAGGAATAAATTTAAAAAATTATTAAATTTTAAATAAGAGTTAACAAGATTTAAAATTTTTTTATTTATGTGAAACATGGTGAAAATAATATATAAATAGAATTCCAATATTTTTGACAATAAAGACAAAAAATATTTTCAACATGCTAAAAGGTCAAAAACTCTTGGAGACGGAGTAGATTCCTGTGACTTTTGCTAGCTTTCGAGATCTAACTATGGTACCAACACCATTAAAGTTCAAGTGGAATATTAAAGTTCCATGCTTATGTACAATGCCACTTGAGTTGAAATTAAAGTGGGCACGCGTGCAAATAAATACTGGGGGGAAAGATGACCATCACAAATTATTGTACCCACATTGTCCAGAAAGCGCCCACATTGAAGATACATGATTACACATGTAACATTCTCATAATGTTAAGAGTCCCTTGTCCAAATTCAAGTTTATATAAATTATTCTCTTAATAGATTAGCTTTTTATAATCAAATTTTTTTTTGTAATCAACGGCTCATAGAGTGTTTAGTAACCCCTTAAAACAATTAAAAAAACATTTCACATTAATTGAGATTAAATTCTAGAATTTGACAGATGGGATCAAATCCACGCAACCTTTTTTTCCCCCCCAAAATGTGTACTAGTATTCATAACATCTGGATTGGGTCGTATGATTGCACCGACAACTCACCTCAATCTTCGCTTAAATATTCTCACTTTAATATGAAATAGACCCCATATCTCAACTAATGTTACGTATTTTAGACAAAACTGTCGAATAGGTGAATATTTTGACTTCTTTAACAGCAGAAACCGCGGGCGATATGTCTATAGCACATATCTTTTAAAATAAAGTATTTCAAAGGCCAAATAATTTTTTTTTTTTCCAACTTTAATAATAAAGTACTACCTCCGTCCTAATTATAAGATCCAGTTGACTAATTTGAGGAAATTAAGGAAGTAAGTTAAGTTAGTTATTTGTAACAAATAAGTGTTGTCATTCCTAAAATATCCTTGCTAATTAAGTGTGTTGGTTAGAACTATCATTATTAGAAGGACTATCTTGGAAAAAAATGCATAAATATGAGAGACAAAATAGATTGGGGTCTTATAATTAGGACCAAACTAAAAGTCAAACGGGGTCTTATATTAAGGACCGGAGGTAGTAGTATTTTTTTTTTTTCTTTTTTTTTTAACCAAAGTATTACCTAAGCACAGTTTTACATTGTACTGAGTTATTATATGCACTGTCTACAACTTAAGATCATGATATTAAAATAAATTTTATACTACTATAATATACTGAGATATTGACAGTATATTAATACACTATCGGCGCTCACGGGCTTATCTGCTTCAATTATTTAGTCCCTTCTCTCCATTATATAAAAAGTCATTTAGAAGAAATTTTTAGTTCAAAATATAAGAAGTTAACAGAGTAATTAATAATAGTTTTCTATTTTTAACCCCTTGTTACATGGAGAAGAGAGGGTTTAAAATACAGGAAAGACACCAGAAAATTTTTCAATCACAATTCTTAAATACGGGTAAAATAGGTAATTTTTATCAATTTACATATAATGATTTAACTAATGTCTTATATTATAAAACAGAAGAAAGTATTAGCTATAATTGACCCTTGCGCAACACAAGAGCTAAAACTGAAGAAATATAAGTAAAAAAAAGAATATAAATTTCTAGGCAACACAACAATTGTAGAATATTTAAGATCTAATTTGTGTGTGTGTGTGTTTTGATATTATGATTTTATTATCCCATGTTTCAAATCTCGCACATTTTTTTTTGGACAAATTTCACTGTAGGACCGCAGAAGACAATTAATTTCAAAGAGCCCCCAAAACTTTCTGAAATTTCACTGCAGGACTAAGGGGGCAAACTGATATTAATTCCACAAAGAAAATGACCCTATTGCCCCTCATGTGAACAAGTATGGGAGAACCCATTTGCAAGTGAGGTTAGATAATTTACAACATGCATAAATATATTTACAATTAAAATTAATCCATTTACATATTATCTTCTTCACCTGAAGAATGTGTCTGAGTGAACAAGTGTGGGACAGCCCATTTGCAAGTGAGACTAGACAATTTGCAACATACATATATTTATTTACAACTGGAATTAGTTCATTTACATGTCACTTCGTTCACCTGAAAAAGGTCTCCGTGAGTAAACAAGTGTGGGAGCGTCCATTTGCAAGTGGAATTAGTCAATTTGCAACATACATACATTTATTTACAATTAGAATTAGTCCATTTACATATCACCTCATTCACCTGAAAAAGGTGCCTGTGAGTGAATAAGTGTGAGAGAACCCATTTGCAAGTGGGACTAGTCAATTTGCAACATACATACCTTTATTTACAACTGAAATTAGTCCATTTACATGTCACCCTGCAATAAGTATTATGAGGGGCAATAGCGTCATTTTTTTTGTGGAATTAATATCAGTTTGCCCCCTTGGTCCTGCAGTGAAGTTTCAGAAAGTTTTGGGAGCTCTTTGAAATTAATTGTCTTCTGCGGTCCTACAGTGAAATTTTCCCCTTTTTCTTCACTCTCCAACCTAATACATGCAAGTTCGCTTCTCTATATAAAGCAAGCAACACTGCCTCTCACTAACATGTGTGCCACCCCCAATTATTCAAACATGGCTGCCTCCCACCAATCTCTCCTTCACAAACCCAACAAATTCATTTCCAGAACCATGTGGCTTCTTCTCTCTCTAGCTGCTCTCGTCAGTTCTGCTCTTTTTGCTTCTTATCTCTTCACACCCTCCTCCTCCTTCTTCAACCTTTCTCTTCCCCCTTATCATCATCTATGTGATCATGCCCTTCACAGATCTTCATGCCTTGCCCACGTCTCTGAATTAACTAAAGCTTCGACCTTTAACCACCAAAACTCCAAATTGCTTCAATCTTTCCTGATCAGATCCACCTCACAAATCCAGAAAACTGTGGACTCAACCAAAGCCATCAAATACAGAATCAACGATCCAAAACAGCAGCAAGCTCTGCTTGTCTGTGAACAACTTCTGGACTCGTCCCTTGACAGGGTTTGGGACTCTGTGGTGGCTCTCACAGAGAACACCACCAAATCCTACCAGGATGCTCACACATGGCTCAGCACTGTCCTCACTAACCACGTCACTTGCTTGGATGAGTTAGAAGGAGCGGGCTCCGCTCGAGCCCTTATCGAGTCTGAGCTCAATGACTTGGTCTCCAGAGCCAGAACCTCCCTAGCCATGCTTGTTCATGTCATGCCCTCTAACACTGAAACTATTGAGGAGCCACTGAATGGAGAATTTCCCTCATGGGTGACCAGTAAGGACAGGAAGCTTCTGGAGGCTTCTGCGAATGATATAAATGCTAACGTTGTGGTGGCCAAGGACGGAAGTGGCAGGTTTAAAACGGTGAAGGAAGCTGTGGATGCGGCACCTGATAACAGTAAGACGAGGTATGTAATATATGTCAAGAAGGGAGTTTATAAAGAGAATGTTGAGATTGGATCCAAGAAGAAGAATGTGATGCTAGTGGGTGATGGTAAAGATGAGACGATCATAACTGGAAGTTTGAATTTTGTCGATGGAACTTCCACCTTCAGGACAGCCACCGTCGGTATGGATCTCTTTGATTTTCATCTCTTGATGTCTGGGTTTTTTCATTAAATTGAGAGATGATATTTTTTTTTTCCATATTTATTACAAATAATACAACAATTAATTTTAATTAGTACGGGCAGCCCAGCGAGCTGGTGGGGTCAGCTGATAAAGCTTGATGGATCATAGACGAGATATGGCTTAGCTTTATCATTTTAGTCTTATCTCTAGATCCCATTAATCTTTAGTTTCTTGGAAGTTTATGATTGAACTGAAACATCGCGATCAGTTTGAAAATCAAGCTGATCCCTATCCAGAGAGCCTGTAGTACGTCATCCTTGCATCAGAAATTTTTTTGTTGGGTACAATTAAATTAGTAAAGTCATGGTTTCACTTTTAATTTAGTGATAGATATAAAATCTTAATATATTTTATCTCTTATATTTAGTTATATTTTTTGAATAATCCCTATAGTATGTACTCCCTCCGGTCCTATATAGGCTTTAGTTTTAGAAATGAGTCTGGTCTAAAATATAAACTTTATATTTTTAAGTTTGACTGAGCATTTATGACTTTTTTTCTTATTTTGCGCTTAGTTGACTATATTTAGTACTTTCCATCTCTTATTAATATTACTCCTATATATTCTCTTTCATATTTTTCATTTATTGACTCTGATTTACTTTATTAATAAATAAGGACAAATTTAAGAAAAAAAAGAAGATACATTTTTAAGTAATTTTAATTGTTAGTTCGTTAAACGTGATTTGGTTATTTAAAACTTATATATAAGACCAAAGGGAATATAAATCAAATGGTAGTTTTAACTAATACATATGATTAATAAAGATATTATAAGAAAAACAAAATATATTTATTACAAATAACTAACTTAACAAATTTTATTAATCTAATCAAATTAGCCCACCCTTATATTAAACAAAAGTTCAGAAGATCATTGAAAAGTTTAGTTAGGCTTGTTTCTTAGCATTAACACACACATATTTATAATCAACATGCAAATGCAGCTGCGGTTGGGGATGGATTCATAGGCCAGGACATATGGTTCCAGAACACGGCAGGCCCTCAGAAGCACCAAGCGGTGGCTCTCCGCGTCGGCGCTGATCTCTCCGTCATCAACCGCTGCCGTGTGGACGCCTTCCAAGACACCCTATATGCCCACTCCAACAGGCAATTCTACCGTGACTCCATCATCACAGGCACCGTCGACTTCGTCTTCGGCAACGCGGCCGTGGTGTTCCAGAAATGCTTCCTAGCGGCTCGAAGGCCAATGGATAAACAGAACAACATGGTCACCGCACAAGGACGCGTAGACCCAAACCAGAACACAGGGACTTCAATCCAGCAATGCAACCTTACACCAAGCTCTGATCTCAAGCCAGTGATCGGTTCGGTGAAAACCTTTCTGGGTCGTCCATGGAAGGAGTTCTCTCGAACTGTGGTGATGCAATCGTTCCTGAGCACCCACATTGATCCAGCAGGATGGGCTCCATGGGACGACAAGCAATCCACACTGAAGAATCTGTATTATGGAGAGTACAAGAACAGAGGACCTGGTGCTGGGACAGCCAAGAGAGTGAAGTGGCCTGGGTTCCATGTGATTACAAGTGCTTCTGAGGCAAGCAAATTCACAGTGGCTCAGCTCATTCAAGGCGGGACTTGGCTCAAGGACACTGGGGTCGCCTTCACTGAAGGGCTCTAAAGTCCCTGGGTAAGGTAGGTTCTCTGCTTTGGGATGTTGCGAGAGCTGTAATAAGCAAGCTTTGGGTGTTCCATGGCAAGGCAGATGAGGGACATTGTAATAGTTGAAAATTTCAGTGATGATGAAATGTTATGTAATTGCCATGTGACGAATTAAATATTTCTAATTAACTTTTCCCCCTTTTAATATAAAATATAATGATGATTGTCATACTGATATAAGCTCAAACATGAATTCATTAGTACCCTATATGAGCATGCCCATGTTCAGGCCAATATTCGTAATGAAACCAGAAAACAGGACGCGCAGACCCAAACAAGAGACGTGAGATAGCGGCAAGCCCAACGTTTTTGGGTCGGCCATTAAAGCATAATGAAACTTGATTGGGATTTGGTAACTTCGTATTATGGAGATTAGATGAATAAGGACCTGGTTAATTATCAGGTGATTACAATTTTTGAAGAGGCTAGTAATTTCACAGTGCCTGAGTTCATTCAAGGTCATCTTTGGCTGAACTGTGTAATTTCTTCCGATTTTGCATCAATTACAAACAGGTATATATATTTAATATCTTGCGGAAAAAATAGCAGTAAATACATACTATTGAATTTTAGCTATAAAGATATAAATATATTTGATATTTAAGGGAGAGAAACTTGAATATTAAACAGGATAAGAATTGTGGGAAAAACTTGTATCCTTTTCTAAAAAACAATCCTATTTTTTGAGATAGTGTCGGACATTATTTATGGACATCTCTTTTGATAAAAATTCAAATCTTGATTCTTCATGTTATAAGAAACTAATCCCTTCTGCTACTCAACCCTTTTTTTTTTTGGTACAATAAAAGTTTAGATGAGTTGGGTTCTGGGAGCTTACTAGGGTCAGGACATGTTTTCAGGCTCAAAGAACGCTTACGGAGGTACTTATAGATTGCTCACCAATAAAGTCCTCACATCGGAAATGGGATTTCAACTCACAACTTTATGGGTTAACCCTTTTTTATAGGAATTACAAAAATGAAGATCTCAAACTCATCAATGAAGGGAAGGGTTTGTATTTGGGTCAATCTCAGTTAGTAAGGCCCATGGGCTGAAGTTGCTGATTTGTGATCAGGTCCATCTTCGCTTGGGGTCTTTTGGACTTTTTATTTGTTATTTTGGGCTCCGAAATCCGATCACGTTTATTATTAAAAAAAATAAAATAAAATTCTGCCTATCAATTCCATTGCATGATTAATGATACGAGAATATGAGATCTTAAAAATTTAAGAAATTATATAGGATCCAAAGCTATTAAATAAATAAATAAATTATATATAAAATTATATGCATGTATGTTTCTTCCAATATTAATAGAGACAAATTGAGCCGAACAAGGGGGGAAAAAATGAATTATAGAGAAAAAGATTCATTTACCGTTTCCGAGCTAATGTGAACCAATCGTCGTTGACTTTTTTTGTTTAAAATGAAACCAAAAAAAAAAGGTCCAAATGGGCATTTCGGCCTGCGTAATTTGCCAAGCCAGCAACACCTTTGATCCTTTTCGTATAACAAAGGAGTAATCGCCATTATTTTAATCAAGCTATCTGGATCTTAAGATGACGAAGACATTAAGGCTGTGTTTGGGTGACATCCCAAACCATAGTTTGGGGAATAAATCACCCAAACACCCACCCAAAAACCAAAATCATGGTTTTGGAAAAAGCAAAAAATTTTTGCTTTTGGAGAAAAAAGGAAGAGTGTGAGAGCCTATAGGATATGTATCTTGTTATTTTTTTTATAAACATATTTTTTATAAATATATTTAATCTTATATTTTATAAATATATATACATATTAATTATTTATTAATTATATTATCTTATGTATTATTAATTATGTTAATACAAAATATATTATTAACAATTTTATTCTTTCAAATTAAAATATATCATAAAATTTGTTTTTTCTGTAATTATCATATTAACTTATGTCTTTTTTTTAGTAATTTGTATATATAAAAAGTGCTTCTGATAACAACTATCCAAACACTCTCACTTCTCAAAATCATTTTTTCATAAAATCTATTCTTTTCAGAATCTATTCTCCAGAATCACTTTTCCAAACCACGGTTTGGTTTCATCCAAACACACCCTAAGTCTCTGTTACTACAGGTTTTACACGAGTGCGTACACAATGCTTGAATTTGAGGTTACTAGTTAGGTTAACATAGGCAATACTATATTAACCCAAACAATCCTAATCATGGTTCTTTGATTTTCTTTTTATTTGGCGACTGAGGCACTAACAGTAAAGTGAGATTGGACTTACAATCTTTCACTTACAGAGGAGTTTTTATGCCATTAGACTGTAAGACCGATTTCTCTTATTCTCCATTGTACATTTGAACAAGTTAGATGATTTTCGGCCAGAAAAAAAAAAGAGGGAATAAGTGAGATGATTTTGAGGGAGATAAGGGGGCGCATATTTTTTGTTTGAGTAATAAAGATTGAGAAATGTGTGTTAATTTCATATACTCAGCAACAACTGTATCTGCAATACAATAATACACTACACATATACGTGCATGCAGCAATGGTTCTTCTCTTCAGATTTGCCAGCAATGCAAGCAAATTTCAGTTGCTTGTACTCAAACAAGTGTCGTAGCATTATTACGTATAATTCTGGATTTACCCAATTCTTTATTTATGTGGCTTCACTAGCCAAATCTATAACTCGACACCTTTATTTGGAGGCAATATTGATGTAATCAAATAATATTTGGTCTGTTTGTTATGCATATAACATGTAATTAAAATGGTATTCCTCCGATCTTTAATATAAGACCCATTTAACTAATTTAATTAGATTAAGGAAGTTAGGTAAGTTAGTTAATTATAAGAAAAGTGACACATTTTTTCTAAAACACCATAATCATCTTTCTTAATACCATCTCTCCCTCTTCTACTTGATTATGGTTGACCGAGTATCCATAAGGGTAATTTAAAAAAAATTAATAAATATGAGAAATAGGTCTTATATTTATGACCAAAACCAACTCAAGAATTGAGTTCTATATTAAAGACCGGAAGAGTATAAATGAAAGGAATGTCGCCAGCCACTTGGAAGATTGCAATTATTCATATTGATGTACCTCAATTTGAAGCCATTCGTTTCAAAGGTGCGGTGCTTAAAACTAGCGTTTGTTTCTAAACAAAATTTCAAGTGTTCTTTCTTGGGACATCTCTGACATACAGTGTTTCTTTGAGTTCCAAAAATTCTTGAAATTGTTTATGGTCTTAGGCGTGTGTATGTGTACATATACATGTTATAATTAGGTCATATTGATTCGTAATTCATTTAGAATCAATGACTTGAGAATATAAATATTATTACAACATTTTATACATAAATATATGGAGATATATAGATTATGGTTTGGGAATAAATTAATATGAATTGCGCAAACTGCATCCTGGCCAGCCAATTCGCCATATTTTTATTTCAGGTATCCGTTAATAAACCAGTCCATTAAGGCATTAAATTAAATTGATTTCCATTCTCAAAAGTTAGTCCTATTATTTCCGAAGCCATTTTTCATCCTCCTTTCTTTTTGAGCTTTCTGATGGAAACCCACTCTCCTCTCTTTTCCATCTCTTTCTCTATTTTATATCTCATTCCCTCACATTAAACAATTTGAGACACATGTTTTGCTTGTGTCACCATTTTCTCTACGTCTAAAAAATGATCCTCACAAATAGAGCCCAGAGATATTTTCTTATTCTCTCGTCCCATAAAATCATTCTCAGGTATATATACAAACTGAGTTTAAAGCTAATCCTTATGCATTATATATTACAAAGCAGAATCGTGTTCGTATTGAGGGGGTGTTTGGCTATTACCAAAAGCACTTCTTAAAAGTATTTTTCTGCAAAACGAGACAAATTTCTCCACATATTTGCTTCATAAATTGTAAAAATACTTTTGAAATTATGGTTTGGTTCCTATCTAAACACCCCCTCAATATCGAGATGCTAATCTTGGTTCGGAGGGAAAAGGAGATGGTTTCTAATTCACTTGCTGGTTAAAACCTTGGCTAATACTCTACTACTCCTTTTTTAAACTCAGAATCTGATGATCACAGCTCATCCATTTTCTGAACAGGAAAAGGCGTTCTATGTGAAAACAAATCTTCCCGCTTATTGCTTGGCCATCATATGATTTGTCTGATTCCTATATAAGAAGGAGGTAATTAAAGGGTTGTGATTTGCAGCAAGCATGGCGATGAAAATAAAAGGGATCTACAAAAGTTTCAAATTCATTTCCCAGATATTTGGTAAGCTTTTCGTTTCTTGGTTAATTCTGCGTTCTCAAATGTGTTCAATGCGGCACGTTCTGATAATTAAACAGATCATTTTTCTCTTGAAGTTGTGAAGGAACGCGAGATGGAAATCGGGTACCCTACAGACGTTCAACACGTGGCTCACATCGGAGGGGACAGCCCCTCAAATTCCATCAGTACTGCTAGACCAAGTTGGGTATGCATGCAGATATGTCTTCCCATTATAATTTCACTCCAGATTTCTTGGTTCTCTCTATAGATAATTGAATAATTCTGTGTAGAAAGAAGCGCACAATGCACTTTGCATTTGTGTGATAACCTCTCTCACAAACACTTAGTTCTTTCTTGATGAGTTTTATAGATAAGTGTATTCATATAAAAAGCTAAAAATGAATCTGATATGGATTAATGAATCATCATTAATTTGGTTGGGGATATATAAATGATGCTCTATATATGCAGATGAATGAATTTAGAACATCACCTAATTTTGCAACGTCCCTTGGCAACACGGGGAAAACAACAGGTACCAATCAGTTCTCCTTCACCACATGGTCCAACCAAGGTATTAATTTCAATCATTAATATAAAAGTCAGTTTTATTTTTAATTTGATATTAAATATAAAACATCAATATACTTTGTCTCTTATATTTATCTATGTTTTCCAAAATAATTTTTGTACTAGTTGTACATATTAAAAGTTCCATCAAATGGTAATTCTATCAAATACATGTGATTAGTAAGAGTATTTTAAGAAAGACAACACATATTTATTCAAATAACTAACTTTAACAAACTTTATTGATCTATTCAAATTAGTCAACTATTTTTTATATTAAGAATCGAAGGTAGTATTTTGATTAATATGTATTTCAAGACATATAGTTGATATATATCACATTTGATTCTCGTACTCTGTCGTGAAATTATATGAAACAAGTTGGGTGAGGGCTTTGGGATAAAACCATATATCTAGATTCTTTGCTTCCTTCATGGCAAGATCTTGGCTTTTATCTTTCACGATGACACGTTCTCACTAATCTATTGGCTTTGCCTCCTCACTTTACACTCTTATTATTTAGTGGCCCACACGCTTTCATTTAATCAGACCAATCTCTCTCTGGTTTCCTTTCATTTTCTTTTGAAGGTTCATTCTACACTACGCTCAGAAAGAATATATATGGTGCGTTGGCATCTGGTAATTGTCCATGTGATCGTAAGCCTCGACCGTCCATCAAATTGACCAAATTAAAACCTTATAAACACTGAGCCTTAGTTCATATGTATCTGTGGATGCGAGGCGGTAAAATACTGTGTAAGATCGAAACTCTCTTATAAATATGCTTCTATGTAGTTTACCTACGCACATGCTCATAATCAAAAGGGAAGAAGTAGCTAGGCATATTTGATGAGCTCACAAACGTACACATTCTTCATCTACGGCCAGTTGAAGAATCTCTATGTTTTCCTTTTATCTCTGTTTTGGAATCTAGATGGACTTTTGGATTTTTCTGGGCCAAATTTTTTTGATTGGCCTTGGGAAGGCATAGTTTAACATCAGCACACGTGCTTGTGGTCTAGCCCTAATGTATAGGCTCAGCTTGGAGAACACATGTTTGCTGTCAAGGTCTAAATGGTCTAGGCGGGCCTCTCATAGGCTCTTAGGCGTTAGGTTTAATCTTCAATGACCTATTCATGACCTATTTTATGATTTCCCGCAATGCTTAGCTTGCCCCTTAATTAAACCAGTTTTAGAGTAACGTTCTATATTATCTTTCACTTATTAGCTCAAATACATGTACTTCCCAGTTCTTAATATAGGTTTGTTGTAAAGATTAATAAAACTAGTTAAGTTGATTATTTATAAAAAAAAATGTGTATTGATTCTCTCTTTAATCATCATTTACATTAGAACCATCTTTTAATAAAAATTTCTCTCATTATGTGAATTTATTAGGAATAATTTGAAAAGCTTCCCAACTAATTTCTAGGACCCCGAGTGAATTTGATAGTATCGATGTATAACAGATCTTAATTTAAAGGTTGCCGCAGTATCAATTGATTCATCGGATACTTCATTTGTACGGTCTTTTATTTAATTAACATACTTGATGATCTCGTGGAACAGACATGGACGAGGCCGTAAGAAGCGAACCAACATCATCAATCAACAATTTATCCTCGGATCATCATAATACTTCTAAAAAGAACAAGACGAGAAAAACAAAGTCATCAACCTCTTCATCTTCGTCCTCAGCAACACGATCAAGAGCACCAAAGTCAAGGCTTAAGTTCAGTGAAGCAACACCAACAATACAAATCTAGACTTTTATTAGTTGCCCGAAAAAAGTAAGGAAAAAAATTGGTATAACGTAAAGATGGGGACAAGGCTTGAAGGCCTTAATTAATGGGTACATCTTATTGATCAATCGATCAGTTTGTCTCATAAAGGTATGACAAGTGTGAACATTTTTTACCCCTATTAGCACTAGATGATTTAATGTTATTGGAGAACAGATAGCTAATATTTAAGAAACTGATCTGATCTACCCAGATATTCTCGTGGGGTTCATTGCAAGAAATCATATCTTAGTGGTCCACACGGTACACAGAGAGGCAAGAAAAGAATAATATATATACTCTTCTGATCCTAAATACGATCTTAAATATAAGATCTATTTTATAATGTAAATTACACTATAAAGTGGACGTTATATTTAGAACCGGGAAGTACAATGGAAGCTGTGAAAATGGTCCATCGATTGATTTAATAATATATTTGTAATTAGGGAAAACCAATTAATTTAGCGTAGTGAAGTTGCATATGATACGCAGAGCTTCGATTAGTGTCGCAATCTCGATCTATAGTCAAGTGTTATAAAAATAAGATGTAGTGATATATATATATATATATATATATATGAATAAGCACTATATATGCAGAGAGAGAGAGTGAGAGAGAAAGGGAGTTGTTTGCATTGATGACTGAAGTTGTGGCCTTAATATTTTGTCGTCTTGTATTGTAAATACTGTTAATTAAATGAAGATAAAGGCTCGTGTTAATGTGCTTGTTTATAAATTATCTCTTCCGTAATATTTTTTTTTTAAAAAAGGAAGTATCGTGTTGGAGCTTGAAATTAGCTAGCGACCTTTACTTAGATATACAAGCCGATTCATATCATTTTTTATTTTAAGAATAAAACGAAAATAATGCAATATATGCGTATAACTTTATTCACAGAATCATGTAAAGTAAGAGGAATATCACAGATATTTACTGAACTGGACAAAGTTAACTAATTAACTAATTTCTTTCTAACCACTGTTCACAGTACCTTACTGTCTTAACCTTACGAATGATTTCGATTGTCAGAGAGAATTTGGAGAAAATCCTAGTCTCTCGTTGTGCGAGAAGATACCCTTAAGAAAATGCCTGAGAAATGACTCTGAAATATGCAATGATCATCTATCTTTACATTCCGTGAAGTTGAGGAGTAATTCTGAAAAAATAATGATGACCCTATCTCTGTTGCTTCCACTTATTACGTACTTTCCATAGTGAATACACATAATAACGCGCAGCAGTCAAATTAATGAGGAAAATAGAGAAGGGTGCGAAATTTATTCTGAATGCACCTACTGAACTTACACCATTATATTGACGCATTGATATTATTTTTTTCATGCTCCTAGTGATATTTTAATTTGTTTACCCAATCCTATTAAAGAAAGGCCTTTAATTTGAGTTCCAGGATATAGGTCAATGGAAATATGAATGCAAATCTGCATTATTCAATTTAAGATGCGAATCTCAATTTCCCTGGATATCTCTTATATGCTCTCTCAAAAGGATCTTCCCTTTGTATATCTATAAAGCTCACGATTCTCCCGTGAAAGGCCATGCCTGATCAATGCATGGAATGTAACTGACATTATTTGAAAGGATATTTTATTATATTGTTCTGTGATGAGCTTTGTTTGTAAGCAGAACAATATTTAGTTTCTTTATTTTACTATGACTTATTAGGCACCTAGCAATATGTCCTTCACAAAGAGTTTGAGCTCACAACCTACAAAACCTTCAAAAAAGTGTTTTATGAGATCCTTACGGAACAATATTTAATTGAAGCAAGAACTATATTGTTTAAACATATTGTTTCAATCCAAATTTAAACCATTCAATTACGCAAAGGAAACGGTTGCCTTGTAGTTATTTTGGGTTGCTTCTTCGCGAAAAGACTGGGACTAGTTTAGTACTTCTCAGAAAACGGTGGCAATAGTTTTATATTAATTAGTTCATGAATTGGGCTTCTTTTATGTTACTACCAAAATAAATTTAAGTTATATATTCTAACACTTATATCAAAAGAATCTGATTCTGAAGATATCATTCACGTTTCATTCTACCACTTAATAAGTTCGTTTCATATCTAATTAATTAATGCTTTACATAAAGTATTGCAGCCTAAACTCCTAAAATTTTATGATTTAATATTTCTACACAAGCTGCATTTTTTTTTAATTTTTCTTCCAAACTAAATGTTATTAAAATAACTAAAAAAAGAAATATAAACTTTTATTTTCACTATTTGATCCCTTTCCATCATGTGTTATTAAATTAATTAATGGGGGCAACATGTAGCAAATAATAATGAGCTGCTTTCTTGCCAGTGTTGCAGGAACTCCAAAGTAAGGACGCAATCACACGGTATATATCCATGCCCTCTACAGGATCCTATGCCTTAGCATTTTGCTTACTCGACTCTTTACCCTTCTTCAGTTAAATTATTATTTGTTTTACTTTACTTCTTACGTTCATTAATTACCTACTTTTCAAATTCAATTTTTTAATAGATTATATTTACGTATTATATACTCTCCCGATCTTAGTATAAGACTTATTTAACTAATTTAATTAGATTAAGAAAGTTAAGTATATTAGTTAATTATAAGAATATGACATATTTTTTCTAAAACACCATAACTATCTTTCTTGATATCCTCCCTTCCTTTTCTACTTGATTATGGCTGAAAAAGTATCTATAAGAATAATTTAGAAAAAATTGATAAATATGTCTTATATTTAAGATCAAAATCAACTCAACAATTACGTCCTATATTACGAACCGAAAGAGTATTAAAACGTTTGGCTGGGATAGAAACACCTCAAACTGATGATAGAGAAGATTGCAGCGATCGTAATATTATATAGGAACACAGGAACATTTGAGAGACAGAGCTCACAATACCAGATCTAGACCATGATGCTTATTATCACTGCGATAAAATTTAAATTATTCAAAATCAGTTCAAAACTTCTATCTACGTTAACTTGCTTTTCTTAATATTGAAAAGTAGGTATTTATTCCTTATTTTCATTGCCAATCTCTTCACATCAACCATCGCTTTGAAATTGATTTATGTGAAGTACATGTATGCATATCCACATAATCAAATGTGATTAATAAGTTGATATACCGGCTTATTTTATATACACACACTCCCTCCGATTCATTTTATAAGGAAAATGTGATTATAATTTTGTTAACAATTTGCTTTTATATTTGAAACATTTATTATTTCTTTTCACGTATACCCTTCTTAAAGAGAGAAGACAAAATATTGTTGAAAAGACAGCCACTAATTAATGAACCATTTAGTTAGTTTTCTTAAGGGTATTTACTTTTTTAAAAAATTCTATTATGCGTTTAAAAATAATTTTGAAAAAAATCACAAAAAAATATTAAAAATTGAAATATTGCATATAAGGACCCACTCACAAAATTGTTGTCATTTGTTGTTAAAACTAATACTAATATTGTAGCATGTGCTTATTTACAATTTTTCTATTTGAAAAGTCTTTTTTAATGATTTTTTCTTGAAACGTCTATCTACTTTAACTTACTTTTCTTAATAATGAAAAGTAGCTATTTATTCCTTATAAAAATGGAGATATTAAAACATAATGATTTAATTCTTAATTAGCAGCTGGTCAGAAAATGATTGAATTATCAGCATCTTGTGGTTAAGAATAGGAATGCATAAAATAGAGCGGTTAAATTGAATTATTAGCTGTGGTTAAATCATCTTATGCTCTTGACTTTCGTTTTCCCATACTAATCAGTAACTCTACGAGTCGGCAACAACAAAAAAACTCTGCAACAAATATCTTATAACAAACTTTAAAAAAGCTTTAAATACAATTCAAAAAACAACAAAATAAATTGTACTTAATATTATTGGATGAAAATAAAATAATAACATTTGAATAACATGTCTTGTACCATCAATTGTCAAAGTATATAGTGATCAACTATATATAGGCTTATAAAAAAATGCTAGTAATTATGACATATATACAAAAAAAATCTCATTTACATGAGACACTGTCTAATTGTTTGGACTTGTATATACCCTCTTTCTACTTTTTTTCCCCATCTATATATACCCTCTTTCTCATGTTAAATTTCAATTCTTTGGACATTAGTTTTGAAATCAATTTTACATATATTATGTTCTTTTTTCGTTTGGACCTTGCCGACATGCATGCTTTACAAGAAGGTTTAGTCATCAGCTGGCCTTGCACATGAGTTTATATTTTAAAAAATCTCAACTTGTACTTGTAGTTACCAGAGCCTTAAATTTTCACCTGCTCTGCTACTATTTTCACTGCTTAATAAATATTACTGATCACCGTAATAAATGAGACAAAAGTTTCACAGACGGGAGAAAATTACGGATTGAGAGAAAACATGATCAAAGTGTTGCGACGTCATATGTTGATTCCGTTAATTACATGATTTAGAATGTTTTGATTAGTTTATAATATCTCAGTTTTTTAATATAAAAACTAGTTTGATATTTAATTTGATATTGAATATAAACTCTAATCCACTTTACTTATCATATTTATCTATTGTTTTTAAAAAAGTCATTATAATGGTTTACACACTTACACATGTTAAAATTTCCGTCAAATGATAATTCTAGCTAATACACATGATTAGTAAGGGTATTATAAAAAAAATAATACCTATTTATTGTAATAACTATTAATTTTTATATTAAGGACTAGTATTTATTCTGCCTACTTGCATAGGCTCAGAAAAATAAGGTTTGGATCCCTATAATACACAAGAGGATGCAAGTATGTTATCAACATCCCTGCTTTTCCAAGATGTTGCATTTTATCGGTCATTCACTTCGTAAGTCTGATTACAAATATAAAAACGTGGAGTAGCCCTAACTCGTAAAAAGTGACGTTCTTTTCTGTGTCACCACAATATATGTAAACTCATTTATTAACAATATGTATATGGGGGGTTTTATCAGAAAATATTTCATCGAATCCTCTTACGGGAGGGATTAAAAAGTTACTGATGCTATTGTTGTTATTCACGTTTTAATATATAGATAATTTCGTCAAAAAGTAAATGCAATATACGGAAAAACATAAAAGACACAAACGTTATATATTCTCTATGTCTAGGCCTAATATGCAATAGCTCAATCACAAGTTGTGTGAGGTCTTGTAGTAGACTCCCACATATAGAAAATACAATTTTTGAATATAAATATACTTAAAAAATGTCTAAAATTTTAACTAATTTTTTTATTTTTGTTAAATTTTAAGATAAAATTAATAAAATTTAATTTTTTTATTTTAATAAAATATGTTGAAAATCACTTGTATATAATATTAAAAGAGTAGCGTAGAAGTGGTGAGAATAAATTGATATTTTCTTCCTACCATCTTATGGTCTCCATATCTCTCTCTCTTTCTAAAGCATTTATGTCGATTCGCCCTCCATAAATGCTATTACACCGTCTCAATAAGCAATAACTTCTCCACACTACCGATTCATCTTCTTCCTTTCCCTCATCTCTTCATCCTCTTTCTCTTCCGTCCCTCACACTTTCTCTTCTTCTTCTTCCTCCGCCATCACCACACCATCCCCATCCATTAATGAAAGCTATAAAGCCCTTGTTATAATTAAGACCACAACGTCTCAATCACGAACAGTTCCCTATTCCCACAATTCAAAAAGGTTATTCTCTGCCCCTTTTCTGCATCCTTCTCCTTCTTTCCTCGTGCAACCCTACGAAGTCTTTCTGTTTGCATGTTCTTTTTCAGCAGTTCCTTTTTGGGTCTACCGTTCTCCACAGTTTGACTTCTGCCTACTCTAACCCGCTTTCTCCGTTACTTGTTGTAGAGTCCCTAGAAGAGAGAGATTGAAGAGCGTTGCCAACCATTTGACACAATGTCAACCCTATTTTCGCTGTCTTTTCTGATTTTATGAGCCTCTTGGGTTTAGAGTCTCCAATTTCTTGCACGTAGACAGAGAGAGAGTATTAAGGGCAAAGTACAAAACCCCAAAAGTCTTTTATGCCCTTTTGTACAACTAAAAGCCCAAACTTGCTCGATTTCTTCCTTGTTCAAACTTCGAAGCCTCTCTCGTTGATCCAGAGACATCTCGACACATATTCTCAATTTCCATCTCATTTCGGTATTATGATTTTCAGTGACACAACCACTTTGAACTGAGAGAGAAGAAAGAAGAAACATGCATCCAAATTGCAAATTCATGCCACTGAATTTGAAGCAAAGAAAACGGATTCTCTATAGCGATCATCTTCAAGGCTAACTAATCTTTCTTCCATACGTTCAGGTGAGCTTATCTGTTCTCTCTTGCTTTTCCCCTAAAAAACAGATGATAGTACACTGTTGTACGGGGATTTTAAATTTTGCGAAGGTGGAAAAACAGGAATTAAATATTTGAATAGACGCGAAAACTAATACTCTCACCTATACAGAAGCATTATATATAGTGGGAATTTTGTTTTCTTAGAGAAAACATCTCTCACTATGGATTTTATCATGAATATAGTTGATAATCACAGAAGCAATATTTTGATTTCTGTTATCTGCTGTGATCTTAAAATAACCAAAAA